>NC_069501.1:1180096267-1180396267 GCF_027579735.1 Bombina bombina | reverse complement strand
TGAAGGTCAAATAGTGAAGTTCTTTAATAACATTTAAACTTTGCTTTTCTATTGTGATATAAGTTTAAAATTCTGCACATACAAACATACACATACATACAGATATACACATATACACATACACACATACAAATACACACAAAAAACATATACACCTTTGAGCCCTTTACAGTCAAACACCTTGTCATATACAATATCCCTTTTAAATCACTTTTAAAACATTTATTTCAATAAAAAGCCCTGTATTTTACATTTTATGTATATATATATATATATATATATATATATATATGTGTGTGTGTGTGTGTGTGTGTGTGTGTGTGTATGTGTGTGTGTGTGTGTGCCCGTATGTATGTTTTTGTGTGAGTATGTGTGTGTCCATGTGTATGTGTGTGTATGTATGTATCTTTATTTTTTAATAAAATTACTGCACCAGGCAGTATTTTGGGGCTAAAGTTGGTGGGAGTGGGGTGTTTTGAAAAAAACAGCACTGAAAAGTGACTTTGCATTGCGGTATATGGGAACTGTGTGTTCCCTGTAAATATATATATATGTATATGCTTATATTCATATATATTTATGTGTTAATATGTGTATATACACATATTACCACATAAATATATATGTATATATGCATACATAAACCAGGGATGCACTCACAGGTCTTTTTCAAAACAAATTTAATGGAACGTTTTCGGGGTTCAGAACCCCTTCATCAGCATACAATAGTACAATACAAGAACTCTTTTATAGTGTGTAAAGCAAACAAATACACAAAAATAGTGCTCTCCAAAAATGTGCGCCAATCATTACGAGTTTGGAACGCAAATTGCGTTCCACAGTTAAAGCCGAAACCGGAAGTTCCAGTACATCACTTCCGGTTTTCGCCAGAAGTGAAATAAAGCGAATAATATTAACTACAAATGTTAAATGTAATAGACAAACGAAATAACTTGAAATAACATCCTTCAAGTAAGTTGCAACAACGAAAGTGGTGAATAAAACCTAACAAGTTTTTTGATCGTTATCAACATATTGTGTATGTACAATGATCACCATGGAAACGGTCACCATGGTGATTAAGATAAACAATGAATTTAAATAGAGTCAAGTGCTTGTGCCAGTGTGTGAAAGTGAATCGCACAAGTGGTTAACTAGTATGCAAACAAATGTGAATAAAAACAATGAAATGATGGTATGATTATAAACATATTAACATAGGTATGACTCTTCGTGACTAATTGCAAAACACTAGTTGGGCTATATTATAGTGCTAAGAATGGCAACATGTTGCACAAAAACAGAGTAGTGGATGTTTATATAAAGATGATTGTAGTAGGAATATCGAAATGTATCAGCTTAAAAGAGGACCATGCCACAAAATGTATATAATATTAGAGATGTAAATCCAGGTTACACCGTTAGCGAGACATATAGGCATATATGCAAGGGACATAAACCTGCTTATGGTCAAGAGGAAAGTCTATGTAAATACATGTGATATGTGAATACATGGTAACATACACAGAAATAGATCATGCCATAATGCATATATAACATTGAAGATGCAAATCCAGATTGCACCATTAGTGAGATCTATAGGCTTATCTGTAAAAAAACATCAACCTGCATGAGATCAAGAGAAAGGTGAGTTCAAATACAATATAAACTGCCCAGAAATCGACGGTAATGTCCCCAGCCTCAGGAGGATGTCATTATGAGTGTGACCTTCAAAGCCAAAAAACTGCATCGAAAACTGAGTAATTGAACAAGAAGGGCCAGGCTTCCACTAAAGGAGATGGAAACAGAATGTTACCACTCCATAGTGCCGTGAGTAAAATGCATACCCAATCCAATAAAGGGAGAGGTAAAGCATGAAACAACCACAGAGCCACCATGTCCCCTTGTCATACCCCAAGTATGTAGCACCATTGGTTAGGATCACAGGAGGCTCTTGAAGTCTGGCATGGTGTTCAAACCACCAGGTTGTATGGTGCCCAATCTGAACATCCATTGGGCCTCACATCTGAGGAGTTGTTTGTTCCGGTCACCGCCCCTCTCCAACGGGGGTATGTGGTCAATCAAAATATAGCGAATAGAGGAAATTGAATGTCCCTTGTTGGCGCAGTGTCGCGCCACAGGTTGTTCTGAATCGCCTTGTTTTAGTACAGTCCTTATGGCGTGCCGATGATTGGCCATGCGCTCACGTAGTGAGCCAGACGTCTTGCCTACATAAAAACTTGAGCATGGACAGAATAATAGATACACTACGTGAATAGTGGTGCACGTAATGGAGTGCTTGATTGAAAATGTCCGGTTTGTATGTGGATGATGGAATATTTTAGTGCCAATTAGGCCGTTGCACGTCGTGCAGCCTAAGCAACGATAAGACCCCTTGATGTTTCTTGTGACACCAGCTGTATAACTCTGTTTAGGGTCCGTTTTCATCAGGAGATCCTTGAGATTGGTACCCATCTTATCCTTGCACCCAGGCTGTTGTCGACTTGGAGGGCTGAACTGGAAGTTGTTTGATGTATATATGCATATATATTTAAAATTGCAGCCATCGCTGTGCTACTTATCCCCTTCGCTGCACTGAAGTTCTGATGCCGTCTCTGATGGTATCAGAACAAGGCTCCCATAGGAGCCTATGGAAGCGCGCTCTAGTGAACGCAATGCTTCCCAACAATGTGAACGCAAGGTCGCGTTCGCATTGCTGTGAACTTGTAATACCAGGGCACATTGGCGTTCACTGGTATTAAAAAGAGGAACGTAAATATAGCTTTCATGAAAGCAATATATTTAGCGCTCCACTTGTCAACTGGCCCTTTATATTTTCTATATAGACTGCAAACATACAGTATATCAGAATAAGGTTTAAATGATTTTATTCTGCATGCTATAGCTGTTACTCAGTGGACATACAATTTACTATCTGAGCTAGATGAATTATAGCTTTCCTTGCATTTCTTTTGCATTATTCAGCTATATCAGTGATGATGTTTCAATATCCCCGATTTGCAATTATATTGGAACATATTAAAAGGACCTTCAACTCCATTTTTTTTTCTTTCATGATTTAAATAGAGATTACAATTATAAACAAAAATACAATTTACTTCTATTATCTAATGTGCTTCATTTTTTAGATACTTTGTTGAAGAAATAGCAATGCACATGGGTGAGCCAATCTCACGAGGCATCTATGTGCAGCGACCAATCAGCAGCTACTGCGCCTATTTAGATATGCTTTCCAGCAAAGAGTATCAAGAAAATGAAGCAAATTAGATAATAGAAGTACATTAGAAAGTTGTTTTAAATTGCATGCTATTTCTAAATTATGAAAGAAAAAATGTCGATTTCAAGTCCCTTTAATGAGGATAGTCCCTCTGATCTCTCAGACTGTGACTTTGCGGTAGCATAAGACAGGGTTCTTCAAACCATGGGTCAAGACCCATTACTGGGTCACAACACCATTTCTCCAACATTGGTGTGTCCGGTCCACGGCGTCATCCTTACTTGTGGGAATATCTCTTCCCCAACAGGAAATGGCAAAGAGTCCCAGCAAAGCTGGCCATATAGTCCCTCCTAGGCTCCGCCCACCCCAGTCATTCTCTTTGCCGTTGCACAGGCAACATCTCCACGGAGATGGTTAAGAGTTTTTTGGTGTTTAAATGTAGTTTTTTATTCTTCTATCAAATGTTTGTTATTTTAAAATAGTGCTGGTATGTACTATTTACTCTGAAACAGAAAAGGATGAAGATTTCTGTTTGTGAGAGGAAGATGATTTTAGCAGACAGTAACTAAAATCGATTTCTGTTTCCACATAGGACTGTTGAGATGAAGTAACTTCAGTTGGGGGAAACAGCAGACTTTTCTGCTTAAGGTATGACTAGCCATATTTCTAACAAGACCATGTAATGCTGGAAGGCTGTCATTTCCCCTCATGTGGACCGGTAAGCCATTTTCTTAGTCAAGCAAACAGAATAAAGGGCTTAATATGGGCTATAAAACTGGTAGACACTTTATGGGCTAAATCGATTGCTTTATTTGGGCATTTTATTCATGTTTATGCTGATAATTCACATTTATAAACTTGGGGAACGTTTTTTAACGGCAGGCACTATGTTAGACACCTTTTCCAGTCAGGGAGGGCCTTCCCAGTTGTAGGCTGAGCCTCATTTTCGCGCCATTACTGCGCAGTTGTTTTTGAGAGCAAGACATGCAGATGCATGTGTGAGGATCTGAAAGTAGCTGGAAAAGTTTCTAGAAGGTGTCACTTGGTATCGTATTCCCCTCTGGGCTTGGTTAGGTCACAGCAAAGGCTATAGCTGGGACTGTATAGGGGTTAAATTTGTAAACGACTCCGGTTCCGTTATTTTAAGGGTTAAAGCTCTGAAAATTGGTGTGCAATACTCTTAATGCTTTACGACACTGGTAATTTTTGAACAATTCCTTCATACTTTTTCACATATTCAGTAATAAAGTGTTTTCTGTTTAAAATTTAAAGAGACAGTAACGGTTTTGTTTTAAAACGTTTTTTGTGCTTTATTGACAAGTTTAAGCCTGTTTAACATGTCTGTGCCTTCGGATAAGCTATGTTCTATATGTATGAAAGCCAATGTGCTTCCCCATTTAAATTTGTGTGATAATTGTGCCATAGCGTCCAAACAAAGTAAGGACAGTACTGCCACAAATAATGAAATTGCCCAAGATGATTCCTCAGATGAGGGGAGTAAACATGATACTACATCATCTCCTACTGTGTCTACACCAGTTTTGCCCACGCAGGAGGCCCCTAGTACATCTAGCGCGCCAATGCTTATTACCATGCAACAATTGACGGCTGTAATGGATAACTCCATAGCAAATATTTTATCCAAAATGCCTACTTATCAGAGAAAGCGCGATTGCTCTGTTTTAAACACTGAAGAGCAGGAGGGCGCTGATGATAATTGTTCTGTCATACCCTCACACCAATCTGAAGTGGCCATGAGGGAGGTTTTGTCAGATGGGGAAATTTCAGATTCAGGGAAAATTTCTCAACAAGCTGAACCTGATGTTGTGACATTTAAATTTAAATTAGAACATCTCCGCGCACTGCTTAAGGAGGTGTTATCTACTCTGGATGATTGTGACAACTTGGTCATTCCAGAGAAATTATGCAAGATGGACAAGTTCCTAGAGGTTCCAGTGCACCCCGACGCTTTTCCTATACCCAAGCGGGTGGCGGACATAGTGAATAAGGAGTGGGAAAAGCCCGGCATACCTTTTGTTCCCCCCCCTATATTTAAGAAATTATTTCCTATGGTCGACCCCCGAAAAGAAATTATTTCCTATGGTCGACCCCAGAAAGGACTTATGGCAGACAGTCCCTAAGGTCGAGGGGGCAGTTTCTACTCTAAACAAGCGCACTACTATTCCTATCGAGGATAGTTGTGCTTTCAAAGATCCTATGGATAAAAAATTGGAGGGTTTGCTTAAAAAGATTTTTGTACAGCAAGGTTACCTTCTACAACCCATTTCGTGCATTGTTCCTGTCACTACAGCAGCGTGGTTCTGGTTCGAGGAACTAGAAAAGTTGCTCAGTAGAGAGACTCCATATGAGGAGGTTATGGACAGAGTTCACGCACTTAAGTTGGCTAACTCTTTTATTTTAGATGCCGCTTTGCAATTAGCTAGATTAGCGGCGAAAAATTCAGGGTTTGCAATCGTGGCGCGCAGAGCGCTTTGGCTAAAGTCTTGGTCAGCGGATGTGTCATCCAAGACAAAATTGCTTAACATCCCTTTCAAAGGTAAAACTCTATTTGGACCAGAATTGAAGGAGATTATCTCAGACATCACTGGGGGAAAGGGCCACGCCCTTCCACAAGATAGGCCTTTCAAGGCCAAGAATAAGTCTAATTTTCGTTCCTTTCGCAATTTCAGGAACGGACCGGCCTCTAATTCTGCATCCTCTAAGCAAGAGGGTAATGCCTCACAACCCAAACCAGCCTGGAAACCGATGCAAGGCTGGAACAAGGGTAAGCAGGCCAAGAAGCCTGCTGCTGCTAACAAAACAGCATGAAGGAGTAGCCCCCGATCTGGGACCGGATCTAGTAGGGGGCAGACTCTCTCTCTTTGCTCAGGCTTGGGCAAGAGATGTTCAGGATCCCTGGGCACTAGAACTAGTTTCTCAGGGTTATCTTCTGGAATTCAGGGAACTACCCCCAGGGGGAAGGTTCCACATGTCTCACTTATCCTTAAACCAAATAAAGAGACAGGCGTTCTTACATTGTGTAGAAGACCTGTTAAAGATGGGAGTGATACACCCAGTTCCAATAAAGGAACAAGGAATGGGATTTTATTCAAATCTGTTCGTAGTTCCCAAAAAAGAGGGAACTTTCAGACCAATTTTGGATTTGAAGATCTTAAACAAATTTCTCAGGGTACCATCGTTCAAGATGGAAACCATTCGAACGATTCTACCCACTATCCAGGAAGGTCAATTTATGACTACCGTGGATCTAAAGGATTCGTACCTACATATTCCTATCCACAAAGAACATCATCAGTTCCTAAGGTTCGCCTTTCTGGACAAACATTACCAGTTTGTGGCCCTCCCATTCGGGTTAGCCACTGCTCCAAGGATTTTCACAAAGGTACTAGGGTCCCTTCTAGCGGTTCTAAGACCGAGGGGCATTGCAGTAGTACCTTACTTGGACGACATTCTAATACAAGCGTCGTCCCTGTCAAAAGCAAAGGCTCATACAGACATCGTTCTGGCCTTTCTCAGATCACACGGATGGAAGGTGAACATAGAAAAAAGTTCTCTGTCTCCGTCAACAAGAGTACCCTTCTTGGGAACAATATTAGATTCCTTAGAAATGAGGATTTTTCTGACAGAGGTCAGAAAGTCAAAACTTCTAAGCACTTGTCAAGTTCTTCATTCTGTTCCACGTCCTTCCGTAGCGCAGTGCATGGAAGTAGTAGGGTTGATGGTTGCAGCAATGGACATAGTTCCTTTTGCACGAATTCATCTAAGACCATTACAACTGTGCATGCTCAAACAGTGGAATGGGGACTATACAGACTTGTCTCCAATGATTCAAGTAGATCAGAAGACCAGAGATTCACTCCGTTGGTGGCTGACCCTGGACCATCTATCCCAGGGAATGAGCTTCCGCAGACCAGAGTGGGTCATTGTCACGACCGACGCCAGTCTAGTGGGCTGTGGCGCGGTCTGGGAATCCCTGAAAGCTCAGGGACTATGGTCTCGGGAAGAGTCTCTTCTCCCGATAAACATTCTGGAACTAAGAGCGATCTTCAATGCTCTCAGGGCTTGGCCTCAGCTAGCAAAGGCCAGATTCATAAGATTCCAATCAGACAACATGACGACCGTTGCGTATATCAATTATCAGGGGGGAACAAGGAGTTCCCTGGCGATGAAAGAAGTTACCAAAATAATTCAATGGGCGGAGGATCTCTCCTGCCACCTATCTGTGATCCACATCCCAGGTGTGGAAAACTGGGAAGCGGATTATCTGAGTCGTCAGACATTCCATCCGGGGGAGTGGGAACTCCACCCGGAGATCTTTGCCCAACTAACTCAATTATGGGGCATTCCGGACATGGATTTGATGGCGTCTCGTCAGAACTTCAAGGTTCCTTGCTACGGGTCCAGATCCAGGGATCCCAAGGCGACTCTAGTAGATGCACTAGTAGCACCTTGGACCTTCAACCTAGCTTATGTATTTCCACCCTTTCCTCTCATTCCCAGGCTGGTAGCCAGGATCAAACAGGAGAGGGCCTCGGTGATCTTGATAGCTCCTGCGTTGCCACGCAGGACTTGGTATGCAGACCTGGTGAATATGTCATCGGTTCCACCATGGAAGCTACCTTTGAGACAGGACCTTCTTGTTCAGGGTCCATTCGAACATCCAAATCTGGTCTCCCTCCAGCTGACGGCTTGGAGATTGAACGCTTGATTCTATCAAAGCGTGGGTTTTCAGATTCTGTGATAGATACTCTGGTTCAGGCCAGAAAACCGGTAACTAGAAAGATTTACCATAAAATATGGAAAAGATATATCTGTTGGTGTGAATCCAAAGGATTCCCATGGAATAAGATAAAAATTCCTAAGATTCTCTCCTTTCTACAAGAAGGTTTGGAGAAAGGATTATCTGCAAGTTCTCTAAAGGGACAGATCTCTGCTTTATCTGTCTTACTACACAAAACACTGGCAGCTGTGCCAGATGTTCAAGCATTTGTTCAGGGTCTGGTTAGGATCAAGCCTATTTACAGACCTTTGACTCCTCCCTGGAGTCTAAATCTAGTTCTTTCAGTTCTTCAAGGGGTTCCGTTTGAACCTCTACATTCCATAGATATTAAGTTACTATCTTGGAAAGTTTTGTTTTTGGTTGCTATTTCTTCTGCTAGAAGAGTTTCAGAGTTATCTGCTCTGCATTGTTCTCCGCCCTATCTGGTGTTCCATGCAGATAAGGTGGTTTTGCGTACTAAGCCTGGTTTTCTTCCAAAGGTTGTTTCTAACAAGAATATTAACCAGGAGATAGTTGTACCTTCTTTATGTCCGAATCCAGTTTCAAAGAAGGAATGTTTGTTACACAATTTGGACGTAGTCCGTGCTCTAAAATTCTATTTAGAGGCTACAAAAGATTTCAGACAAACATCTTCTTTGTTTGTTGTCTATTCTGGTAAAAGAAGAGGTCAAAAAGCGACTTCTACCTCTCTTTCCTTTTGGCTTAAAAGCATCATCCGATTGGCTTATGAGACTGCCGGACGGCAGCCTCCTGAAAGAATCACAGCTCACTCCACTAGGGCTGTGGCTTCCACATGGGCCTTCAAGAACGAGGCTTCTGTTGACCAGATATGTAAGACAGCGACTTGGTCTTCACTGCACACTTTTGCCAAATTTTACAAATTTGATACTTTTGCTTCTTCGGAGGCTATTTTTGGGAGAAAGGTTTTGCATGCCGTGGTGCCTTCCGTTTAGGTAACCTGATTTGCTCCCTCCCTTCATCCGTGTCCTAAAGCTTTGGTATTGGTTCCCACAAGTAAGGATGACGCCGTGGACCGGACACACCAATGTTGGAGAAAACAGAATTTATGCTTACCTGATAAATTACTTTCTCCAACGGTGTGTCCGGTCCACGGCCCGCCCTGGTTTTTTAATCAGGTCTGATGAATTATTTTCTCTAACTACAGTCACCACGGTACCATATGGTTTCTCCTTTATTTTTCCTCCTGTCCGTCGGTCGAATGACTGGGGTGGGCGGAGCCTAGGAGGGACTATATGGCCAGCTTTGCTGGGACTCTTTGCCATTTCCTGTTGGGGAAGAGATATTCCCACAAGTAAGGATGACGCCGTGGACCGGACACACCGTTGGAGAAAGTAATTTATCAGGTAAGCATAAATTCTGTTTTTTACTGGGTCACGTATGTGTGTGTTGTAGTAGAGTGTTGGTGGTGTGTGTGATTTGTAGAAGACTGTGTGTGGTGTGAATGTTGTATAAGAGTGTGTGGTGGTGTGTGTGTTGTAGGAGAGTGTTTGTAGTGTGTGTGATTTGTAGAAGACTGGGTGTGGTGTGAATGTTGTATAAGAGTGTGTGGTGGTGTGTGTGTTGTAGTAGAGTGTTGGTGGTGTGTGTGATTTGTAGAAGACTGTGTGTGGTGTGAATGTTGTATAAGAGTGTGTGGTGGTGTGTGTGTTGTAGGAGAGTGTTTCTCAACCGCGGTCCTCAAGTACCCCAACAGGCCAAGTTTTTATTATAGCTGAACCAGCATAGGTGAAGTAATCAGCTGATCAGTAACCATGGTTACTAACCTGTTCTCACCCATTAGCTGATTATTTCACCAGTGCTCAGTACAGCTATAATGGAAATCTGGTCTGTTGGGGTACTTGAGAACCGCAGTTGAGAAACACTGTTATAGGAGACTGTGTGTGTTTTATGAGAGCATGTGTGTTGTGTGTTGTATGAGAATGTGTGTGTTATGTGTTGTATGAGAGTATGTGTGTTATGTGTTGTATGATAGTGTGTGTGTTATGTGTTGTATGATAGTGTGTGTGTTATGTGTTGTATGAGAGTGTGTGTGTTATGTGTTGTATGAGAGTGTGTGTGTTATGTGTTGTATGAGAGTGTGTGTGTTATGTGTTGTATGAGAGTGTGTGTTATGTGTTCTATGAGAGTGTGTGTTATATATTGTATGAGATTGTGTGTGTTATGTGTTGTATGAGTGTGTGTGTGTTATGTGTTGTATGAGAGTGTGTGTGTTATGTGTTGTATGAGAGTGTGTGTGTTGTGTTGTATGAGATTGTGTGTGTTATGTGTTGTATGAGAGTGTGTGTATGTGTTGTATGAGAGTGTGTGTATGTGTTGTATGAGAGTGTATGTGTTATGTGTTGTATGAGATTGTGTGTGTTATGTGTTGTATGAGATTGTGTGTGTTATGTGTTGTATGAGAGTATGTGTGTTGTGTTGTATGAGAGTATGTGTGTTATGTGTTGTAAGAGAGAGTGTGTGTGTTGTGTTGTATGAGAGTGTGTGTGGTATGTGTTGTATGAGAGTGTGTGTTATGTGTTGTATGAGAGTGTGTGTTATGTGTTGTACGAGAGTGTGTGTGTTATGTGTTGTATGAGAGTGTGTGTATTATGTGTTGTATGAGTGTGTGTGTTGTGTGTTGTATGAGAGTATGTGTGTTATGTGTTGTATGAGAGTATGTGTGTTATGTGTTGTATGAGAGTATGTGTGTTATGTGTTGTATGAGAGTGTGTGTGTTATGTGTTGTATGAGAGTGTGTGTGTTATGTGTTGTATGAGAGTATGTGTGTTATGTGTTGTATGAGAGTGTGTGTGTTGTGTTGTATGAGAGTGTGTGTTATGTGTTGTATGAGAGTATGTGTATTATGTGTTGTATGAGAGTATGTGTGTTATGTGTTGCATGAGAGTGTGTGTGTTATTTGTTGTATGAGAGTATGTGTGTTACTTTTTACAACACTTTCAAACTTGACTCCAATTAGGAATAAAGAACGCACACATTTTACTCACTTTTCCAAAAATTTCATCTATCTTGTTGTCAGATATTTTCAGACCAAGCATAAAAATAGGGTTGCTAAGGTACGTGGTATCATGGTGATGGGTCAATTAAGTACATCAGAGAGTTGGCTTTCTTAAAACTGTTCCTAATAGTGGGGAATGGATCAGAAAATTGGCTTCTCGCTTTATATATTTTTCTACGTTATATCATTAATATGTCAGTGATATTTACTGTTACTGTTGTTTGTTGTGAAATGCCCTTTTTCCATTAATATCATAATTAAGCCACTGGCAGCAGATTCCATTTTGGAATCAAGCCAACTATTTTATGTACAGCATTAATAACATAAGTGTGCAATAAACTAATTGCTTTGCATTCCTAGGACTAACAGCTCGAGCACTTGCAGATTTTCGCTTGATGAAGGATCTTTCAGTGGAAACACAGTTAGATCCAGAACGCAGACAACAGAGGCTGCAGAAGTTGATAGGAAGCATCCAAAGGTAATTTATATAAAAAAAAAAGATTAAAGGGACATTCAAATCAAAACTTAAAGTGACACTGAACCAAAATATTTTTCTTTTGTGATTCAGATAGAGCATGCAATTTTAAGCAACTTTCTAATTTACTCCTATTATCAATTTTTCTTCATTCTCTTGCTATCTTTACTTGAAAAAGAAGGCATCTACGCTTTTTTTTATTGGTTCAGAACTCTGGACAGCACTTTTTTTATTGGTGGATGAATTTATCCACCAATCAGCAAGAACAACCCAGGTTGTTCACCAAAAATGGGCCGGCATCTAAATTTACATTCTTGCATTTCAAATAAAGATACCAAGAGAATGAAGAAAATTTGATAATAGGAGTAAATTAGAAAGTTGCTTAAAATTTCATGCGCTATCTGAATCACGAAAGAAAACATTTGGGTCCATTTGTCCTTTGTTCTCTTGATAAAGGGACATTCTGGTCAAAATTTAAATGCATGTAAATTGATTACATCTTTGAATAGAAACATATTTGTAATATACAAGTATTGACAGAAATGCTTCTAGTAAAACTCATCAGTGCTTCAGTGCTAACATTTTTCTCTGCATGTGCATGTGTTTCATAGCTAGATGTTCTCACTGCTGTAGCTTTTTAAATACTGCAGCTGCTTATAGCACCAGTGGGGCTTGTATCATGTCAGCAATTAACAAATCGAGGCCAATTTAACAAAGGTCTTGCGGACCTGATCCAACAGTGCGGATCAGGCCCGCAAGACCTCGCTGAATGCGGAGAGCAATACGCTCTCCGTTTCAGCATTGCACCAGTAGCTCACAAGAGCTGCTAGTGCAACGCCGCCCCCTGCAGACTCGCGGCCAATGGGCTGCCAGCAGTGAGGTGTCAATCAACCCGATCATAGGTTAGGGTTAGACTTAGGTTTAGGGGTTAATAAATTTAGTATAGTGACGGCGACGTTAGGGGCGGCAGATTAAGGGTTAATACTATTTAACTAGTGTTTGCGGGAGTGCGGCAGTTTAGGGGTTAATATGTTTATTATAGTGGCGGCGATGTCCGGAGCGGCAGATTAGGGGTTAATAAGTATAATGTAGGTGTCGGCGATGTCGGGGGCAGCAGATTAGGGGTTAATAAGTGTAAGATTAGGGCTGTTTAGACTCGGGGTTCATGTTAGGGTGTTAGGTGTAAACATAAATTTTGTTTCCCCATAGGAATCAATGGGGCTGCGTTACGGAGCTTTACGCTGCTTTTTTGCAGGTGTTAGACTTTTTCTCAGCCGGCTCTTCCCATTGATGTCTATGGGGAAATCATGCACCAGCACGTACAACCAGCTCACCGCTGACTTAAGCAGCACTGATATTGGAATGCGGTATGGAGCACAATTTTGCTCTACGCTCACTTCTTGCCTAATAACGCCGGGTTTATAAAAACCTGTAATACCAGCGCTTTAGGTAAGTGAGCGGTGACAATAACGTGCAAGTTAGCACCGCACCCCTGTTACCGCAAAACTCGTAATCTGGCCGTTAGTAAATTGAAAAGTCTTTTAGGGTTAAAAGGTATATTTTATATGACAAAGTGTTTGAATGGAAAGGGCTATAATATATATATATATATATATATATATATATAATATTTGTAAACATTTAATACTATGTGAAGAAGAGGAATGTACAGTATTTACTACTCAATTCGGGTTAGCGCTGTAGGTTTAGCATGCAAACGATAATTGTTAGGATTTTTTTTTTAAATTGGACTTTCCATTGAAATCTATATGGAGAAGTTAACACGGTCAAGTCCTACAGTTAGCGCTCGTCGGGTTTAACTTGCATGCTAACTTTTTACTTTTTACTTTACCACTCCACTTGTAATCTGACTCATTGTTGTATGGCTGTATTTATTTATTTTCTATTAAGTGGGGGTTTTTTTTAGTTACATTTTTATTCTTTATAAAGCATTTAGAAATATAACCCTTGGAATAGAGCAGCAATGAATTACGTAATTACGTAGTTAATAATGACAAGAGATGCAGCCTTATGTCTCTTGATATTTAAAAAAAAAAACAGGGGCCCGATCCGATATGCAGCGGCGCCCGCAAAAGCCGGCGACGCCAAAATTTGCGCTGGTTTGGTATCCTATATACGGCGTAACCTAGAAGTTACGCTCGTATATTTCTGCCGTCGCCCGTAGTTTTTTGGGCCATAGACAGGTATACCAAACCAGCGCAGTTTGGTATCTAATATACAGCGTAAGGACATACGTGGCAAAAATGGAGAAATCTTACTCCATTTTCACCTCTAGTTGGAAAAGATGTGGAAAAAAGAGGACGACCCCTAGTGCAAATCAATTATGGAGATATAATGAGTATCAACTTAGTAACAAGGGAATACTCACAAATTGTATTGCACACTGTAGTGCAAATGGAGCATACTAGGTATATTATGGTGACCTAGTGCACATTTAAACCAAGGTAGTGCTGCTGCAGTGGGAGATGAACTCCAAGTGAGCTGTTGATGAACGTCAGGACCAAAAAGAAGAAGACTCCAGTATAAAAATGGATGTAAAAGATTTAATAAAAACAAGTGGTTTTAAAAAACACAGATCAGACAATAAACCTGTGTTAAAAACAATGCTACGCGTTTCTAAGCGCTGACCGCGCTTTTTCCTCAAAATACAGCCGTAGTAAGCCTTACGCTGTCTATTGGAGCCCCGTAACTCCCTAAACTACCTGCTAAATAACTTAACACCTAACGCATGCGCAATGTCTATCTACCTGTCAACCGTGATCCCCCGCCGCAATCCCTAATAAAGTATTTAACCCCTAAACCGCCGCTCCCGGACCCCGCCGCCACCTACATTAAAAGTATAACCCCCTAATGTGATCCCCCTACACAGTCGCAAGCTACATTACATACCCCCTAATGTGAGTCCCTTACACCGCCGCCATCTACCTTACCTACCCCCTAAAGTGAGCACCTACCCCGCCGCCATCTACCTTACCTACCCCCTAAAGTGAGCCCCTACCCCGCCGCCATCTATCTTACCTACCCCCTAAAGTGAGCCCCTTACACCACCGCCATCTATTTTAAAAATATTAACCCCTAATTTAATCCCCCTACACCGCCGCCAGCTATATTAACTATATTAACTCTAATTATATTAGGGTTAATATAGTTAATATAGTTATTATATTATATATATTAACTATAATCAGATTCAAGTTCAATCCGATTAGGGGTTAATAACTTTATTAGGTGGCGGCGGGGTCCGGGAGCGGCGGTTTAGGGGTTAATACATGTTTTATTGTTAGGATAGTGAGGGGGGATAGCGGATAGAGGATTAGACGTGTCGGGCTATGTTTGGGAGGCGTGTTAGACAGTACGGGAGATTTTATAACTTTAGTCAGGTTTTGTAGGCGCCGGCAGTTTCTAAAGTGCCGTAAGTCACTGGTGACTCCAGAAATTTGTGTTTACGATTTCTGGACATCGCTGGTTTGTCAGACTTACGGCACTTTAGCCTCTGACGGCGCCGTATATAGGATAGCTCGAGTTGCAAGCTGAAACTGCGGGCGGCGGGGGTTACCTCGCTTGCGCCGCAAACTACGATCTTTATCGGATCGCGCCCCAAGAGTGACAATAATGTCCAGTAACATTGTTAATAGACTGATTTCTTCTTTTTCACAGTAACAGTTCGGCTCGATCAGAGCTTGAGGCTTGGGGGATGCATTTAGAGAAACAAGTATCTCTCACAGGAAGAATAATACCACCAGAGAAAATCCTCATGAGGGACCATATTGTGAGTATACATTTTATTTCTCACTCTTGTAGTGAATATTATAATGTATTGGTTGATAGAGATTCAGAGAAATATTAGTTATTTGTTTTCCAATAAAAAGAAATGTATTATTTTTTCTATATGTTATCTCTTTTTAATAATTGTTCATATACTTTATTTCTACATCTGTAGTATTGATAATTGCTATACATATTACCGTATGTTGATGTATCATAATATGTTTGATTTATTTTTTCAGAAAAAGGTAGCGTAGATTAAGGGGACATGAACCCCAAAATGTTTGTTTTTATAATTCCGATAGAGCATATCATTTTGCACAGTTTGACAATTTACTTCTATTTTCAAATTTGCTTCTTCATTGCTGTTCTTGAGCCTACCTAGATATGTTTTGCAACAAAGGATACCAACAGAACTAAGCGTATTAGATAATAGAAGTAAATTAGAAAGTTGTTTGAAACTGCATGGTGTATCTGAATCATGAAAGTTTAATTTTGAATTTAATGTCCCTTTAAGTGATTAAAAAAAACAATGGTCCTATGTTTGTTGCTAATCATAGTAATGGGTCAGTGTATAGTGACAATCATGCTTGAGTGTTTGGTTGATCTTCCTTTTTTAAATACAAATTCTTAAGTTTAGTTTTTGCAAAACTTACAAAAATAAAATTTAAAGTTGTGATCAATTTCAGACTTCAAAAATGTTGCAATGAAAAATATATTAGTGTACAAGCAAAACTGCATTTTTTTAAAAAGTGTATATATCTTATAAAACAAGATTTATAATCCTACTTGGTATCTTCTGTTCCTGCACCACCCTTCATTTCCTTTTTTGGCAGGGCTGTGACATAGGGAGCTGTCCCACCCACTCTCTAAATAGCCTTCCTAAAGGCTTTCAAAGGGCTGGACAAGAGTGTCATACGACTCACACACTGATTGGATGTTCATTGCAATTGTCGAACAAAAAAAAGATAGAGTTCATCCCAGTGGGCCAGCATAACATTGTAATAGAAAAATTAGAATATGCACTGATTTAACCCTTTTCATGGATAGATTAAAAAAATAGGTACACATATACCTGTTTACTGGGAAAGATTACATATACAGGTAGCCCTCAGTTTACGCCGGGTTAGGTTCCAGAAGGAATCGTTGTAAATCCCTGGACCTTCAAAATAATTAATTAATGTTTCTAATGTCCCTGGACCTTTAAAATAATCACACAACACAGAATATATAATTAAACTAAGTTAAATGAACAACAACATTTGCTAAACACCATTATAAACGTAATAAAATAATCATACAACACAGACTTCACTTGCATATTTTACTGCAAACAGTTCTTGCTATGCATTCCAATTTGGACTGATTTATAGACAGGAAGATCTTGTTCCTTTGAAATCTGCTCAATAGCTCAGGTCTGGTTAAACTGATTAATTTCAGCTTCAGCTTGCTTGGTTTTGCTGCAACACAAGCGGACAGCTCCACCTACTGGCTTTTTTAATAAGTGCACTGCTTCTCAATGCTTTTCAATAGCAGTCACATGACTGGAAAAAAAGGTTGTTATTCTGAAACGGTGTAAATTGAACTGTTGTAAAACGAGGGCCACCTGTATGGCATTTGAATAGCTAAAGTTTACCATCAGTTTAAATATACCTTTGGGAGTGCAGCAAAATAGACCAAATAGTTACACAAAATATGGTATTGGCACAGATCCACTTGAAGATTAGTTAAAACGGTTTTAAATGCTGCAATACACTGTTCTGAGTAAACCTGAGCTTGGGTGGGGTGTTTTAAAGCATCACATTGTATTGGAGCTTCATTCTATTAGAAAGACGGAAGTAGGAATGATTCAGCCTTTGCTTCATTCTCCCTGAAGTGCATTGCTGCTCTTGAGCCTACCTAGATATGTATTTTATTTAATGTGTTGAAGAAGACTGAGTAGAGACTCAATAAGTAACTACACAAAGACAGGGATTTCAGCATAACAAATTGTGATAGATTCAGTGCATATCATTTATTGGGCCAACACGTAGTGAAAAAAAACATCAATAAATTAAAACAAACAAAATAACTATGGTTAATATGAAATACATTCAAAGAGAAACAGCTCCATTTACTTACGGTAAATAAAGAAAATTAAGAAAATAGGCAACGTCTCCACTAGAGGGTGGCTTTGCGACCTAGGCAAAAAAATTCCACCATAGTGACCCTTGAGGATCTATGCCTAAATTCTACACAATCTAAATATATTAATTACCATAAGAGGCAAGAGTACTTTGTATGTACATAAGTAGCAGATATATCAGCATACACAAAGGAAAAACCTTGCAACACCTCCACCAGAGGGTAGCTTCGATATACTAGCGAAAATTGCGGCTTCCATAGTGATCCTTGAGGATCTATGCAGAGATTTTTATACATAAGTTACAAAGTACACAATAGGAATACAAAGGTAGCCTAGGTGATACGGGGTATGCACAACATCGATTTCAGAGGACACCACTATAATTCAATATTTTGGGCATCATGAAACAAACTGTATAATTAGGATTTATGTGCACCCCCAGATATATCAGAATGCCACTAGTATAGGGCTGAATATTACATAAGCTGTTACAATAAAGTGCTAGAAGCTTCAGAAGTACTTAAAACATAGCATAGTTTGCGGACATATTGTGCGGATATTTAGCCCAATGTTAAGCCCACAAAAGACTCTGCGTGGTAAGCCTATATGTTCCATTTATGGGAAGGTGCATAGGAAGGTGCGTGTATAGTTACCAACTTAAGTCCTCCATAGAGAGCATGCTTCCTTAGAAAGGGTCCTCCCAAGTGGGTGTCCGGGGTGTATAAGGCAGATATGCCAAAGGAAAGCAACTGCCAAAACAAACCTCAAGCAAACCAGCTGCGCTTAGTATTTAGCTATGCGGCCACAGTAGCAGATCATCCAGCCGTTCAGGTATTAAGACAGAGCCGCCCGCTCTGATGACGTCACTGCTGGCGCACTTTTCACCCCCCACATGACTTCAACGTCATTGGGGCTTCCTCGGGGCAAACGTTCATTGGAGGATCGACTTCCAGCTTATTTAAAGTCCGCGACAGAATTTTATTTGTTCCTCACGCTTTTACATCATCCAATTGGATAGTCGCCAGGACTAGGTTCAGATATGAGGATGAGAACCAGGAGGGACTACAGGGGGGACTTCTAGGTGAACACCCACAAATGAAAGTAGATTAATTGCAAATTGTTAATTTATCTTTCTTTTTAAAGACACGATGAGTCCACAGATTTTATCCTTACTTGTGGGATATTCACCTCCTGGTCAGCACCACAGCAGAGCTGCTATATATAGCTCCTCCCTTCCCTCCCACTCCAGTCATTCTCTTTGCCTATGTTAGTGATAGGAAGAGGTAAAGTGAGGTGTTAGATTAGATTCTTCAATCAAGAGTTTATTATTTTTAAAGTAGTGCCAGAGAGTGCTACTTTGTTCTAGGGTGTAGCCGTAGTCCACATCAGTCTCTGCAGTAGAGCATTTTAAAGCAATGGGAACTTTCTCTGCGCCTCCCATATTCTGATGCTGCCCTTACCAAGAAAACCTGAGGCATTTTTAACAGGATTTTCGCTTATTTACAGGGCCATGGGAGGGAGAGGACCTCCTAAACCTGGAGACTGCCTTTGCTGCCAGGCAGAAGATAGGGTAAGTGCTAACTTTATTTCTGGGGAGAGGAACTCAGAAAAAGTTTGGGGCACCTTATTGATTTAGACCTTATGGATCTTGGACACAGACTCTCCTAGTTTATCAGGAGACGTTGTAGCAGCTAGAACTCAGGCACTGGGTAATGTGTTTAATCTCCTGCGGTCTCATCTAATAGAGCCGACAGTGAGATTATATTGATTTTTTTACAAAGCTCTAAGGGGTTTCTCTGTTCTCTGGCTTCCGGTAACAATTAGACATTCAGCTGTTTAGACTTAAACACAGCGTTATTACACTGGTGACCAGGAGATCGTGTGTTTAAGTGTTATTCTGTTTGTCACAGTGTGAGTTTATCAGAAAGGAGACAGTAACGCTAAGCAGTTTTTATTTGCAGCTTGAAAGATTTCTCCTTTTGCTCCTTTATTTAATCAATGGCGACCGGGAGATGGTTTGTGTGACGCCCACGAGGGACGGAGCTTACAAAGGGCGCCAAAGTTTTTCAGGGGCTCTTCCTTCCTAGCACATCCGGTTGTCGGAAGAGACGGATAAATGTGTGTCTCAGATATTGCGCTTCAGTCAGCGCTATTGCAAGGGCAGGGTTTGTGTTGAGAGGCTGCCTGATACCTCAGATGGGTTAACCTGAGGTGTAAATAGCAGTTATGAAATTCCTCTCTTATTTTATCAATCATTTCTGTCTCAGCAAAATAAAGCAATTACTCTTTAAAAATTAAAGAGACAGTAACGTTTTCCTATGTGTTACTTTCTATTGACAACAGTTTAAGTCTTTATTCAATTATTCTGCCAGATGTACAGATGAGAGTCAGATTGATTAAGTGCATATTTAACACATGCAGTGCCCTGCGGTTCCTCACAAATTCAATCTGGATTTGCTGTGCAAAATATCACTTTTATATTTAATTATTCTGCCATATGTGAGGCAGATTGATTAGGAGTATACATTACATTTTCTAACTCACAGGCAGTGCCCTGCGGTTCCTCGCAATTTCATTCTGGAATTGCTGCACAAGACATTACTTCTTTCATGTCATGGCGATAGCTGTGAACAAAGAAGTAACGTTTCTGATAAACTCTACAATGTTTGCATGTTAATTTTAGCTTACCTCTGCACAACAGAAATAATAAAAAAAAAAAAAAAAAAGTTACTTTTAACATTTAAAGAGACAGTAACTTTTTTTTTTATGTGATAATCTTGTTAAGGAATCCATCTGTTTATTATAATTCAGGTTGGTCCAAGAGACCCTGCTAGAGGTCTCTGGTTTTAGGCTTGGATTTCAAGGTGGTTCTACCAATCCACTTCTATTTCTCATTTATTGGGAAGTCTTTAAGATAAGGATAGACTTGTTCTAAACCTACTTCTTCTAGGCGTATACTGCTTAAGAGCCTAGTGTCAATGGTCAAATATACAACAAATTTCTCCTAGGTGTTCCAAAAAAAAAAATGTTATAGACCACATGGAGTTGCCCTGTTTTTAATACATTCTTGGATTTAAAATGTGCATGAGGTTTATTCACTCAAAATAGTGTGATTGACTCAGTTGTGGTTATTTTGAATGTTTCTTCCCTATAACTAAGGAGGAAGATATTTCGGTAACACCGGACAAGGAATTCACAGTCTCGGATGAGGTAACTACCTTTATCCAATCAAAAGCTCCTTGAGGAGGTTTTTAGCTACTCTGGGTGCCTCCAACACCAGTAGGTTATTCTAATATTATGATGGACCCTTAATGGTGGAAGTATTCCTGTACCAGATAGGGCTATAGGGTTTTGCCCCTTTTTTCTTCTACTCTTAGAAGAAAGGAGATAACCAAGGGAATTGGGAATTTCCATGTTGGTTTAGAGTCTTTTAATAAAGAATAGTTCCTTCAAGACTCTATGCAGTTGAAGG
Organism: Bombina bombina; assembly: GCF_027579735.1. NCBI lineage: Eukaryota > Metazoa > Chordata > Amphibia > Anura > Bombinatoridae > Bombina > Bombina bombina. The sequence goes on along the minus strand of NC_069501.1, from coordinate 1,180,375,354 downwards.
ACTCTATGATTAATAATAGGGGTCTACATTGTCAACCTGCGGTTGGTGTGACTTCTGTTTTCCAGTGCAGCGATACTCTCTAGGGACAGACAGGGTTCTGTCTTTCACAATCCCCTCTCACAGGTATAGGAGAAGGGCCTTTAATGAGTAAGTGAAAAGGAAATAAGAGAGAGTGTCATTTCTCTCAAGATTTCCAGGGAAGATCTTTTATTCCTCCTACCTAGCTCGGAGATCAATATCTGACTTAGCATAGGGTAATCAGTTTATAAGTCTTGCTGCTGACTCAACATGAGGGGCGTGTACCCGACTCCTAAGGGGGCGGTTCTCCTCTATCATGTTTGGTTTGGTGTTCATTATCTGTCCGTGGTTCCCAAAAAGGTGGGAACCTTCAAACCAATTTTAGACCTCAAGAGTCTAAGCGAATTTCTCAGGCTTCTGTCTTTCACAAAACTATTTGTACCATTCTTCCTCTAATCCAGGAGGGTCAATTTACGACAACAGTGGATTTCCAGGACGCATATCTACATGTTCCTATCCACAGGGTTCATCACAAGTTCAGAAGTTTCTGGGATCTTCATTGGTGGTACTAAGGCCACGGAGCGTTGGTGTGGCATCTTATCTGGACGATATCTAGTCCAGGCGCCATCTTATCAGCAAGTAAGATCCCATACCGACATGGTGTTATCTTTTCTGAGAACTCTAAAGGTACATTTGAAATAGAGTTTCTTAGTCCCAAAGACAAGGGTGATTTTCTTGGGAATCATGAGAGATTCCATATCTATACAGTTTTTTCTGACAGAAGTCAGGAAGTTAGAGCTCGGTTCCACCTTAGACTTCGGCAGTTAAGCATGCTCAGGCAATGGAACGGAGATTATGCGGACTTGTCTCCTTGAATAACCCTGGAGCAGGAGACGAGGAGACTGCTTTTACAGACCGTCTTGGGCGTTTGTGACAATGGACGCTAGCCTTCTAGTGTGGGGAGCTGTCTGGGGTTCCCGACAGGCTCAGGGAGTTTTGATTCAGTCAGAATCTGTTCTTCCTATAAACATTCTGGACCTGAGAGCGATCTTCAATGATCTTCAGGCCTGGCCTCATTTAGTCTTGATCCAATTTTTCAGCTTCCAGTCGGGCAACATAACTTTAGTGGCTTACATCAGTCAGGGAGGAATGAGGAGTTCCTTAGTGATGACCAAGGTAGCCAGGATATTTTATTGCTCGCTGTCGGCGATCCACATCCCAGGGGTCTGGGAGGTGGACTTTCTGAGCAGGCAGACCTTTCATCTGGGGGAGTGGGAACTCCATCAGGAAATGTGTTCTCCCGCCTGATTCTCCAATGGGGTCAACCAGAGTTAGATCTCATAGCGTCTCGACAGAATGCCAAGCCCACAAGATACGGGTCAAGGTCCAGGGACTCCCAGGGGGAACTGTTAGATGCTCTGGCGGTTCCTTAGACCGTTTAGTCTAGCATACCTTTTTTCCTACATTTGTGCTTCTTCCTGGAGTTATTGCTCGAATTAAACAGGAAAGGGTGTCAGTGATTTTCTTTGCTCCGGCTAGGCGTTGCAGGATTTGGTATGTAGATTTGGTGGACATGTCATCGCTGCCACCTTGGAGACTTCCGTTGCAGAAGGACCTTCTAATTCAAGGGTCTTTCTTTCTCCCAAATCTAGTTTCTCTGAGGCTGACTGTTTGGAAATTGAACGCTAAATTTTGTCTAAGCGGGGTTTTTTCTGATTTGGTCATAGAGACCATGATTCAGGCTAGCAAACCTGTAACTGGAAAGATTTACCATAAGATATGGCGTAATTTTCTTTTTGGTGTGAATCCAAGGGCTACTCATGCAGTAGAGTTAGGATTCCTAGGATTTTGTTTTTTCTCCAAGAAGGTTTGGAGAAAGGCTTATCGACTAGTTCCCTACAGGGTCAAATGTTGGAATGATGTTTTTTTTGTTATACAAACGTCTGGAGGATGTTCCGGATGTACAATCTTTTTGTCAGGCCTTGGGCAGGACCAGGCCTATGTTCAAGCCAGTTACTCCTCCAGGGAGTCTGAATTTAGTTTTTAAACTTCTTCAAGGGGCTCTGTTTGAGCCTATGCATTCCTTAGATATTAAGTTGTTATCTTGGAAAGTTTTATTTCTTGTTGCTATTTCCTATGCTTGTAGAGTGTCAGAGCTTTCGACATTGCAGTATGAGTCTCCTTACCTTATTTTCCATTCAGATAAGGTAGTTTTATGTACTACATTAGGATTTATTCCTACGGTTACTTTTGTTTGGAACATTAATTAGGAGATTGTTGTTCCTTCCTTGTGTCCTAATCCTTCTTTTTAGAAGGAACGAATGGACGTGGTCCATACCTAAAAGTTTTCTCCTGCAGGCGTCTAAGGATTTTCATCAGTCTTTTCCTTGTGGTTTTCTTAGGAAAACGTAAGGGACAGAAAGCTATGGCTACTTCTCTTTCTTTTTGAAAGAAGAGTATATCCAATGACGTAGCTCAGTTGGTAAAATGTCCTGACTACAAAGGCCTGTCCAAAGGTCCCGGCTGGGCCGACTCAGCATTTTATCCTTCCAGGGTCGATACAATGAGTACCATTACATATGAGATTTGAGGCTAATGGACCACAGCCTCCAGAGAGAGTTCCGGCTCGTTCCATAAGGGCTGTTGCTTTCTCATGGGCATTCTCGAAGGAAGCTTCTGTGGAACAGATTTGCAAGGTTGCACCTTGGTTTTCTTTCACACCTTTTTCAAAGTTCTTTAAATTTGATACTTTTATTTTGGCTGAGACCGCTTTTGGGAGAAGGGTTCTTCAAGCAGTGGTGCCTTCCATTTAGGTTCCCTGTCTTGTCCCTCCCTCCCTCCCTTATCATCCGTGTACTCTAGATTTTTTATTGTATCCTACAAGTAAGGATGAAATCCGTGGACTCATCGTGTCTTTAAAAAGAAAAGAAAATTTATGCTTACCTGATAAATTTGTTTCTTTTTAGACATGATGAGTCCACGGCCCGCCCTGTTCTCTGAGACAGGTTATTATTTTTTGTAAACTTCAGACACCTCACCACCTTGGCTTTTCCTTTCTCTTCCTAACTTCGGTCGAATGACTGGAGTGGGAGGGAAGGGAGGAGATATATATATAGCAGCTGTGGTGCTCTTTGCCTCCTCCTGCTGACCAGGAGTTGAATATCCCACAAGTAAGGATGAAATCCGTGGACTCGTCGTGTCTAAAAGAAACAAATTTATCAGGTAAGCATAAATTTTCTTTCTTTCCCTCTCAATAATGCTCATATCAGTCTATTGAAGAAGGGTTTGTCTTTTTGTCCAGCAAATGGCCTAGATAGATTCACAGTTATAAAAGACTTGCACCTATTTGCGCGAAAAGTAGTCCTTTCATATGTAATGAAAGGTAACCAAAATCAAGAAATATTTCAAGTACCTTCTAATACTAATATAAGCCAAGAAGATCAAGCTACTGTGGATACTCTGGTACATTTGCTGTAGGAAAATGAGATACCTCAATCAATTCTGGTTTTAAAAAGGAAATCTAAATTTATGCTGTCACTAGCTCTTGTACCTGCGGTACAACTGTTTGAGAGAGAGGTAGAGAAGCAAATAAACAAAATACCCATTTAATAAAAAATAACTTAAATAGAAAATAGTCTATATGTGCGCTAGAACAAAGCTGTAGATTTAAATATAATTTTAATTCTTTGATGTGTATCAATTCATCATAAGTAGTTTAAAGCATTTGCAAAATATATGCAAAATGTATTTGCAAATTGAAAATATTGAGTATGAATGTGTTATTTGTGCTTTAGTGCATACATAAAATAAAGTTTTCAACAAAAGATATCTATAATATAAAAAATAATTTATTGGGTATTTATAACATACTTGAATAATTGCTAATTTTTTCTAGATTGATTGTACTATAGTCAATCAAATGCAAAAAATACAAAATTGTTAAAATACAATAAAATACAATTTGTCTCAATGGACTTGAAAAAAATCTTTTAAAATCTCCTTTTAAAATTGTACCACCTGCTTATTATATGTGTTTCAGTTCGGTCGCTAAAAAGTAACTGATATTCAATGATTTTAATATGAGTCCAGCACATAGGATTTTATCCTTTTTTTATATAGAGTTGATAAATGTCGCTTAGTGGTGCGGTACCTCTAACTGGTTAAGCTATATGTCTACAATCAACTGAGGAGGTTGGTAAGTTGGTTTGTTAGTCTGAAATACCTTTATCCAAGTACACTCAAAAGTCACACAAAACTTCATATAAAGCTGAACGGCTCTCCGATTACTTATGGGTTTACCGTTCTGATAATATGAAATGAGCAGAGCCTCAGCACGGGTGTCTGTGGAGTCTCATAATGGCTGCTTAGCCCACTCACCGCTTCTCCGATGTAGTCTGGTAAGTCCGTGTCACTTGATCCTAGCAACACGTCAGCAGGGATTTAAGCGTAGTGATCCGTGGTCTATGATGAAAGTCCTTACTCTGCGCAGAGTTTGTGGATAAAAAAGTAATTCCTTAAAATCCAATACCATCCTTCTTCTGTGTACACAATTAAATTAAATTAATGATCTTGATAAAGCCATTTATCAGTGAAACGCGTTGATTGTATACCTTTCTAAAAGAAGAATTGTATTGGAGTTTAAGGAACTACTTTTTCATCCACAAACTCTGCGCAGAGTAAGGACTTTCATCATAGACAACGGATCACTACACTTGAATCCCTGCTGACTTGTTGCTAGGATCAAGTGACACGGACTTATCAGACTACATCGGAGAAGTGGTGAGTGGGCTAAGCAGCCATTACGAGTCTCCATAGACACCCGTGCCGAGGTTCTGCTCATTTCATATTATCAGAAAGGTAATCCCATAAGTAATCAATGAGCCATTCCATTTAAAAGGTAGGCACTTAAATAAGGGGTGTAAGAGTCCGGACTTAGTTTGCTAGCCAACCACTATCAGCTTTATATGAAGTTTTATGTGACCTTTGAGTGTACTTGGATAAAGGTATTTCAGACCAACAAACCAACTTACCAACCTCCTCAGTTGATTGTAGACATATAGCTTGACCAGTTAGAGGTACCCCACCACTAAGGGATAATTATCAACTCTCTATAAAAAAAGGATAAAATCCTATGTGCTGGACTTTCATATTAAAATCATTGAAAATCAGTTACTTTTTAGCAACCGAACTGAAACACATATAACAAGCAGGTGGTACAATTTTAAAAGGAGATTTTAAAAGAAGATTTCTTTCAAGCCCATTGAGCATATTGTATTTTATTGTATTTTAACAATTTTGTATTTTCTGCATTTGATTGAAAATGACCGGTCATATTATCTGAATTTTAAAAGTGAATTTTTAGGAGCAATAAGCAATTATTCGAGTATGTTATAAATACCCAATAAATTATTTTTGATATTATAGATATATTTTGTTGAAAATTTTATTTTATGTATGCACTAAAGCACAAATAACACATTCATATCCAATATTTTCAATTTGCAAATACACTTTGCATATATTTTGAAAATGCTTTAAACTACTTATGATGAATTGATACACATCAAAGAATTAAAACTATATTTAACCCTACAGCTTTGTTCTAGCGCACATATAGACTATTTTCTATTTAAACTATCACTTTCTTTCTGTTGTAAGAACAGGGAAGTATATGTAGCAAGGGTTTCAACTAGCACTATACTAAACACCTGTAACCTTTCTAATAAAAAATAACTTACACGCAGGGAAAGACTAGCCCTTAATGAACTAATGAATAAGTCTGGTATTATAATGTAACAGGCGAACAAGGGGGGAAACCTTGTCACGAATGAGAACAATTATGTAAATGAGGTCAAAAGGCAGTTGAGAATTAAAGATCAGTACCTCCCTCTATCAAATAATCCCATAACTAAGATGCAAGCAGAATTAATCCACTTAGTAAATAAGGCAAGAAAGGAAGGTCTAATTGATAATAAAGCATTTAGGTATCTATATATACAGAATCACAGTCTTTTATTGTATCCCAGAACTCCACAAAAATATGAGAGATCCTCCAGGAAGGCCCATAATATCTGGGATAGGGAGCATCCCCGACTTCTGGGAAATTATGTAGACACTTTCTTGAAGCCATTCCTTCAGACCCTACCTTCTTATGTAAAAGACACCAGTGATCTTCTGAGGAAGTTGGATGGAATAGAGGTTGAACAGGACACTATCTTAGTCTCCCTTGATCCATTCCTCACAAGATTGGGCTAAAAGCAGCAAGACAATTTTTGGAGAGTAGGGGTACCCCTTTCGAGAAACATACAGAATTTGTATTGGAACTCTTGGAATTTATTCTAACAAACAATGTTTTTGTTTTTGACCAAAAGTTCTATAAACAGATTAGAGGAACAGCGACGGGGGCAACTTGTGCCCCATTGTACGCATGCTTCCATCTAGGTCTGTGGGAAATCTCTGTTGTCTTCTGGGATCTGCAAGAATGGATCTACAAACATGTCCCAATTTGGCTGCATTATGTCGATGACGTGTTCCTCCTTTGGAGGGACACCAGTGAGTCATTGAAGGAGTTTGTGAAAATATTGAATACAAATATATTCAATATTCTCTTGACCTTTGAATATAATGAGGAGGAATTAACATTTTTGGATGTAAAAATTAAAAAAGAGGGAAAATCGCTGGCCACTGAAATCTACCGAAAAGAAGCTGCCACTAATAATATATTGGAGGCATCAAGTCACCATCCCCAATCCCTGATACAAGGGATACCAGTAGGACAATTTCTCTGCCTAAGGAGAAACTGTTTGAGTATGAGGAAATTTGACACTCAATAGAGACACATGCAATAGAGATGTATAATAGGTTTGAAAATAGAGGGTACTCTAAATGAAACTGAAGGTATGCCATAAATATGGCTAATAAAGAAAAGAGGGATGACCTGCTCTATAAACAAAAGACAGGAACTGTTGATCAAAAAGTGCTGTTCTTTACTGAATATAACTGCCACTGGGAAAAAAATTATACAATTCTCTCAAAAAAATGGCAAATGCAAAGAAGGTGTGGGATATTAGTTGTGGTGTGGGTGGGATCCGTGGCGAGTAATATTTTGGCTTGGCAAGTAGCTGAAGACTTAGCATTTTGAACTATATATATATATATATGCACAACAGAAGAACAACATAACAACAACCTAGCCAAAAAGTAATAGATCAAGCAAACCTAAAGAGTGGGGCTGCCGAGTGCTGAAGTGAGTATCATGTAAAAATCGCCTTTCATTCGTTTCATCACTCACTAAAGTTACAAACTGCATTTGAAAGCACTATCAGCACAAGAACTGTGGTTCAGAAGCTTTATGAAATGGATTTCCATGGCCAAGTAGCTGTACGCAAGCCTCGCATCATAATGTGCAATACCAAGCGTCAGCTGGAGTGGTGTAAAGCATGTCACCACTGAACTCTGGAGCAGTAGAAATGTTCTTAGGAGTAATGAATCATGTTTCACTATCTGGCAGTCTGATGGAAAAATCTGTGTGGCAGATACCAGGAGAACACTACTTACCGGAATGCATAGAGACTACTGTAAAGTTTGGTAAAGGAGGAAAATAGGTTCTTGGGCTGTTTTTCAGGTGGTTTTGGGCTAGGCTCTTTAGTTCCATTGAAAGGTTTTCTTAATACTATAGGATACAAAGACAAATTAGACAATTAGTTGCTTTAAATTTTGTGTTCCAGCACAAAGTGAGGTCCATAAAAACTTGAGGTGTTCGATGTGAAGGATCTAGAGAGTATATTTGAAAAAACCAATGGCACTACCCGTGGTATAGGTATTTACGTCTTCCTTTTTATTATTAGTTTAATATATTAAATCAAGTAAAAGATGGGGTGCAGTGTATTGTATTAGACTTGTAAACTGGGTTTTTCAGTTGAAAAGAAAGAATACACATATTGCACTCAGAGACATATTGTATTGTAACAGTATTAATGCTCTCTTGTATATAAGTCAGAGTATTCTTAAAGTGGTCTTTTAGTTTTAACTGCTGTTGAAAGCAAAATAAGTCCACTTGTATATCAAAGGTATCACATTTCGGGGTTAGGGAAAAATGACAGGCCCTTGTTTAAAAGTGAATATTCTGCATTGGATAAAGTACAAGAGCTTACGTTGTATACTATGCTTTCTGCTTGCGGGCAGTACTTTTCTTTGTTGTTACCATGGTGTTTCCTACCGCCCCTCCTATTGTGTCGGTGTCTGACCCCGCAGGTAAAGGGGGTCTATGTGAAGACCTAGTACTGACTCCACCAGTAGCAGTTGTAACACGTTGAGAGCTAATGGCTTCACTCCCGGACGAGTGCCCCCCACTGCTATCCACTGTCTCAAAGTTCACCCGTCTATTCTTATTATACCATCCCCTTCTCTGAAAAGGCATGTCCTGTTTCCCATATATCCATCTGTATGCCTTTCTTTCCCTGTAGTCATGTTCAACCGTGTTATATTTTTTATTTTTAAATGCAAGTAGTTCCTTGGGATCTTTGCCGAGTCCTGTTCAGCATACCTGTTCTATATGTTTCTGGCAGAGCACACAGTGGTTGGAGGTGCTAGTGAGTGCTGATCTATTTGGATTTCTATATACATATATATACAGTCGTATGCAAAAGTTTAGGCACCCCTGACAATTTCCATGATTTTCATTTATAAATAATTGGGTGTTTGGATCAGCAATTTCATTTAGAAATATCAAATTACTGAAGGACACAGTAATATTTCAGTAGTGAAATGAGGTTTGTTGGATTAACAGAAAATGTGCAATATGCATCAAAAGGAAATTAGACAGGTGCATCAGTTTGGGCACCCCAACAGAAATATTGCATCAATATTTAGTAGAGCCTCTATTAGCAGAAATAACAGCCTCTAGACGATTCCTATAGCCTGTGATGAGTGCCTGGATTCTGGATGAAGGTATTTTGGACCATTCCTCCTTGCAAAACATCTCCAGTTCAGTTAGGTTTGATGGTTGCCGAGCATGGACAGCCCGCTTCAAATCACCCCACATATTTTCAATGATATTCAGGTCTGGGGACTGGGATGGCCATTCCAGAACATTGTACTTGTTCCTCTGCATAAATGCCAGAGTAGATTTTGAGCAGTGTTTGGGTCATTGTCTAGTTGAAATATCCAGCTCCGGCGCAACTTTTTCATTGATTCCTCAACATTATTCTTAGGTATCTGCTGATATTGAGTGGAATCCATGCGACCCTCAACAAGATTCCCAGTACCAGCACTGGCCACACAGCCCCACAGCATGATGGAACATCCAACAAATTTTACTGTGGCTAGCAAGTGTTTGTCTTGGAACACTGTGTTCTTTTGCCACCATGCATAACGCCCCTTGTTATGACCAAATAACTAAATCTTTGTTTCATCAGTCCACAGCACCTTCTTCCAAGATTAAGCTGGCCTGTCCAAATGTGCGTTTGCATACCTCAAGCGACTCTGTTTGTGGCTTGTGTGCAGAAAAGGCTTCTTCTGCATCACTCTCCCATACGCTGAATTGTTGAACGATGCACAGTGACACCATCTGCAGCAAGATGATGTTGTAGGTTTTTGGAGGTGGTCTGTGGGCTGTTTTTGACCGTTCTCACCATTCTTTGCCTTTGCCTCTCCGATATTTTACTTCTGGCCTTAACAAGAACTGTGCATGTGGTCTTCCATTTGCTCACTATGTTACTCACAGTGGACACTGACAGCTTAAATCTCTGAGATAGCTTTTTGTAGCCTTCCCCTAAACCATAATGTTGAACCATCTTTGTTTTCAGGTCATTTGAGAGTTGTTTTGAGGCCCCCATGTTGCCCCTCTTCAGAGGAGAGTCAAAGAGAACAACAACTTGCAATTGGTCACCTTAAATACCTTTTCTCATGATTGGATACACATGTCTATGAAGTTCAAGGCTAAATGGGCTCACCAAACCAATTGTGTGTTCCAATTAATCAGTACTAAGTAGTTACAGGTATTCAAATCAACAAAATGATAAAGGTGCCCACATTTATGCACCTGTCTAATTTTGTTTTGATGCATATATATATATATATAATTCAATTAAGGCAAGGGCCAGCACTCACAAACTAACTCTTCCATTTTTGCTTTTAATCTTAGCTGAGAGCTTGTAAGTGAGTGCTGGACTTTCTCTGTGTGCTGTATTAATTTGTTTTGTAATTTTCCCTATGGGCCTTGCACCCAGACCTGTCTGGGGTTAACTGTGACTCTGGGGACAGTGCAGCTTCCTGAGAGTGCTATTGTGCACCCAGGGCTGTTCATGTTGCAGGGTCATGGGATATGTACCCGGTCCGCTCTTAGAGTGCAGTCCCCTAACGTGTTTTGTGTATACATATATATATATACACACACACACACACACATACATACATACACATATATACACACACATACATATACAGTATATATATATATATACACATATATACACACACATATATATATAGATATAGATAGATAGATAGATAGATAGATAGATAGATAGATAGACTTAGGAATGGGGAAAATACAATATATCATAAATTTTAAATTAGTATAAGGTGCAGACCCTGAAAAAACACATTAAAAATTATAGGCAAGGGAGAAAGTAGAGAATACATATATTCTCATAAAAAGACAAGAATTTCAGCACTCAGTTAGATTCTTAAAGAAGTTTTGACACCAATTCAATTCATTTCTTTATTATTTGAGCTATGTCCACACGTACACAGACTCTGCAGGCAAAACCCCCAAGAGGCTGCGTCCTAGCCATAAGAAAATTACAATTCCATAAAGGCAAGAATGACGTGTATTATTTATAGAAAAAACAAACAAATATAATTAAAAAGCATGGCCAGCTTATAACCAATATATGTAGACTTATGCGCAGAATTACCAACGCTAGATGCAACACCTCTTCCAGAGCGTAGCCTTGTACTCCGCCAGGAATCTGCTACCTTGGACTATCAGTGAGGATCTATACAAATGCGTTACTACACCAATACTGTAATAAGAAAAATCAATGGTAACACCTCTCCCAGAGGGTGACCCAGAAAACACCGCTGGAAACTGTCACCATGGGTTAAAGCCTGAAGATCTATGCCAGAGAATAGAGGAGCATATGAATACTTAGATGCATAAAGTAGCAATGAAGTATACAATAATGCTAGCTGGATGAACAACACCAATACTAGAGGATAGCACCACCTATCAGGTGGTTCCGGCTACCATAGATAATAATTAGGATCTATGTTCATCCTCAGCAAGCACATGGTGAAGGTGCATAGTAATGTTCACATAAATTATATAAAGTGGATACAAATAAAAACATATAGTTTACAACAGGTAGAAACAGGGGAGACCTTTGGAATTCAGAATGAGAACGAGAAGGGACTATCGGGGGGGGGGGGTTACTAGATAACCCCCCAATAGATAAATCCCATCCAGATGATGAACTACAAATTGTGTATTTGTTCAACTTCCCATTAAATCAAGCACACATTAGTTTGCTTCAAAAGGGTTTGTCTTTTTGCCCCGCTAGGAACTTGGACAAATTCACAGTAGTAAAAGATCTCCATCTTTTCGCAAGGAAGGTTGTTTTATCTCAGGTTATGAATAGGAACAAAAATAAAAACTTGACCACCCTAAAATTGGAGACAATAACAGATGAAGATAAAGAAACCCTTAGGGTTTTGGAAAGTTTAATTAATGAAGGTGAGATTGGAGATACTCCTAATATCCCCCCAGAGTCTGCTCAAAGTACAGGCACTAACAATGCATGTACCTCAATGGTTACTTCCAGTTTTAGACTGAAGTCAAGCTATATGCCTCCTCTTTCTCTTGTTCCTGCAGTTAGTTTATTTGTCAAAGAGGTAGAAAAAGAGGTTGACAAATTAACTATCAATAAAATTATTGATGATATTTTGTCTAGGAGAGAAAGGGAAGCCCTTCAGGAACTGATGAATACCCCAGGTATCATTATTAAGCAAGCTGATAAGGGCGGAAACTTGGTTATAATGAATGAATTATAATATATCTTGGAAGCCAAGAGACAGCTAAAAAATAAAGACCAATATCAGTTACTCCCTCAAAATCCCATTGCTAAAATACAGGGTGAGTTACTTCATATATTAAATAGAGCAAGAAAAAATGGAATTATAGGTAAGAAGGAATTTGAGTATCTTTATGTTGTTTCCCAAAATTTCAGTTTTCTACTGTATTTCTAAGTTACATAAAAATCTAAGAGACCCCCAGGCCGCCCCATTATCTCGGGGATAGGCAGTATTACTGAACATATTGGTAATTATGTTGACAATTTTCTAAAACCTTTTGTATCCTCATTGCCTACCTTTGTTCAAGACACTACTGATTTGCTATGCCAATTGGATGGTCTTGAGGTAGAGGAAGATACCATCCTAGTATCCCTTGATGTTGAGGCATTGTATTCTTCCATTCCTCACCACCTGGGAATTCTAGATGCATGCCACTTTTTAGAGACTAGAGGTGGTTCATATGAAAAACATACTGATTTTGTTATAGAACTTTTGGACTTAATTTTGAAAAATAATGTTTTTAAATTTGATAATAAATTCTAAAAACAAATTAGAGGCACTGCCATGGGTGCTACATGTGCACCCTCATGCCTGTTTACATTTGGGCCTATTGGAGCTTCTGATAGTGTTTGAAGAATTTAATCAGTGGATTACATCCTCAGTCTTACTATGGCGTCGATATGTGGACGATATATTTATTCTTTGGAAGGGTTCCCCTGATTCTCTGAAGCAGTTTGTAGATAAACTTAATGTAAATAAGTTGAATATCCTTCTTACTTATGACTTCAGCACTACTGAATTATCATTTTTGGATATAAAAATTAAAAAAGGAAGGTACAAAACTTAGTACTGAAATTTATCGTAAAGAAACAGCTACAAATACATTGTTGCTTGCATCAAGTCACCATCCACCTTCATTAATTAAAAGTATTCCTATAGGACAATTTCTAAGGATACGTAGAAATTGTTCTAGTAAAACTAAATTAATTGGACATGATAATGAAATGTCCAACAGGTTTAAAGCTAGAGGCTATTCAAAAAGAAATGTTAATTATGCAATGAATCGTGCCCTGAAAACTGATAGGGATACTCTTCTCTATAACAAGAAAGAAATCAAGACTGACAACACAGTAAGATTTGTTACTGAGTACAATGGACATTGGAACAAGGTTAGAACAATATTGAAAAATAAATGGCAATTTCTAATGGCAGATGAAAATGTTAAGAATGTGGTGGGTGATTATCCATCACTTGTTGCACGCAGAGCTCCCAATTTGAAGGATAAGTTGGTAAAGAGCGACTACGTATGAAACCCAAGAGATTGAACTGGCTAGAAAAACACCAAAAAGTTCAGGGGTGTTTTCAATGTGGTAACTGTGTCTTTTGCAGATTGTTTGTTAAGACGAAACAGTTCAGTACTGGTGAGAAGAGATTTGAGATCAGGCAGTTTATCTATTGTAAATCTGAGAATATTATCTATATCCTATACTGTCCTTGTCTTTTGTTCTACACAGGAAAGACAAAAAGAATGTTGAAAGATAGAATAACTGAACATCGTAATGATATTACTAATGCAAGAGAAGGAGAAATAAATAGTAATATAGCTTTACATTTTAAGTTATGCCATAATTGTTCTATTGATGGTCTGAACATTATTAAGATTGAGAAATGTTTCATGTACGGTAGGGGAGGAGACATTGACAATTTGCTTCTTAGAAAGGAAGCGGCTTTGATATATCGCCAAAAAACTAGATTTTGCTCCTTTTTTTGTAATTGGTAAATATAATGTGGTGTTTGGAGGCATTGAATGTTGGTATTGTTCTCTCCAACTGTTAGTTTAATAATAATTTAAATATGGTTTGAATATCCATCTTAGCTCCCATCACAGGGGCCACTGTATTTAAACATGATGTAAATATGTAAATATACATTACCTTACAAAATAATGTAAATTAATGTATTGTAGTTTGTGCACAATTTTTAATTTGGGTATTGTTCCTTTAAAAATATGCATGAAAATGTTGACCTATCCGATTAATGGGCAGCGTTTAAATATTGGTACATTGTGTGCTAAGAAGTACGCCCTGAGGAAGCCCCTATGACGCTTGGTCACGTAGGGGGTGAAATGGCAATCGGCATGTGACGTCATCTTTGCTGTGCCTGGACCAGCTTTCCAATACACGTGGATTACAAATGTGCCGTTATCAGAGGAACATGTTTTGTCTGTGAGCCCCAGACCGGAGGATCTTTATGGTGATCGTTGTCTTTAGTAAAGTATTGCGGTTCTTTTTGTTACTATGCTGACTGCCATACGGCTATACTGAGATGGTGGTGCAAAGTAATATATGTACCACATTCGCATTTAAGTGTTGATTGTTACTGGACTTGCATCTACATCAGCACATTCTCCTGTACCTTGTGAACTCAGTATTTGAAAAGCATCATCAAATTTGTGTTATAGGCATTGTATACTATATGCTTTTATTTGTATCCGCTTTATATACTTTATGTGAACCTTACTATGCACCTTCACCATGTGCTTGCTGAGGATGATCATAGATCCTAATTATTATCTATGGTAGCCGGAACCACCTGATGGGTGGTGCTATCCTCTATTGTTGGTGTTGTTCATCCAGCTAGCATTATTGTATACTTCATTGCTACTTTATGCATCTAAGTATTCATATGTTCCTCTATTCTCTGGCATATATCCCATGGTGACAGTTTCCATCTGTGTTTTCTGGGTCACCCTCTGGGAGAGGTGTTGCCATTGATTTTTCTTATTACAGTATTGGTGTAGTAACACATTTGCATAGATCTTCACTGATAGTCCAAGGTAGCAGATTCCTGGCGGAGTGCAGGGCTACCCTCTGGAAGAGGTGTTGCATCTAGCGTTGGTAATTCTGCGCATAAGTCTACATATATTGGTTATAAGCTGGCCATGCTTTTTAATCGTATGTGTTTGTTTTTCTATATGTAATACACATGTCATTCTTGCCTTTATGGAATTGTAATTTTCTTATGGCTAGGATGCAGCCTCTTTGGGTTTTGCCTGCAGAGTCTGTGTATGTGTGTGGACATAGCCCAAATAATAAAGATATGTATTTCTTGAATTGAATTGGTGTCATACCTTCTTTAAGAATCTGAGTGCTGAAATCCCTGTCTTTTCCAGACATTCTTAATAATTCCAGACATTCTTAATAATTCGGTATGTGTCGGTAATTCGGTTTCGGAATTTATTTGTGTCGTTCTGAATTTTGAAATTCGGATGCATTCGAAACCGTTACCGAATTATTATTAATGTCTGACCGAATCTTTATTACGGACCGAATCGTTATTTCTAACTAATGCTTCCCGGCGATTGCCGAAACAAATTATGTTAAGCTGCCGCCGCCGCCACCCACATCGTCACTAAATAAAACTATTAACCCTTAAAACTCTGCCCTTCACATTGCGGACACTAAATAACAAAATAAAGTTATTAACCCGGAAACTGCAGTTCCCCGACATCGCCGACACTACCTAAACCTATTAACCCCTAAACCGCACCCCCCAGATTGCCAACTCTACCTAAACCTATTAACCCCTAAACCGCCGTTCCAAAACAGCGCCAACACTAAATAAATCACTAAATAAAGTATTAACCCCTAAACCGCCGATCCCCGACATCGCCGACACTAACTAAAACTATTAACCCCTAAACTGAACCCCCCACATCGCCAACTCTAACTAAACCTATTAACCCCTAAAGCGCTGTTTCCAAACATCGCCAACACTAACAAAACCTATTAACCCCTAAACCGCAGTTCCCTGACATCGCTGACACAAACTAAACCTATTAACCCCTAAACCGCACCCCCCCACATCGCCAACACTAACTAAACCTATTAATTAACCCCTAAACCGCAGGCCCCCACATTGCAACAACCTAAATTAAACTATATTAATCCCTAAACCTAACCCTAAACCTAACACCCCCTAACTTTAATTTAGGTCTATTTAAATTATGTTAAAGTTTAAATTATTAACTAAATAATACCTATTTAAATCTAAATACAAAGTAACTTACCTGTGAAATAAAACCTAAGCTAGCTACAAAATAGCTAATAGTAATTATAATAATTTGACAGGTAAGTTTGTATTTATTTTGACTAGGTAGAGTAGTTAGTAAATAGTTATTAACTATTTACTAACTACCTAGTTAAAATAAATACAAACTTATCTGTGAAATAAAAATAAAACCTAAGCTGCCTTACACTAAAAGCTAACATTACAAAATAAAAAAACTACCATTTCAAAATAAAAAACTACCATTACAAAAAAAGCTAATGTTATATAATTCTGCACTATGTGCAGAATTAAATAACATTAGTTTGTAAAGGTACTGCCCCTTCTTGTTCTAGTAAAACTAAATTAATTGGACATGCTAATGAAATGTCCAACAGGTTTAAAGCTAGAGGCTATTCAAAAAGAAATGTTAATTATGCAATGAATTAGGCCCTGAAAACTGATAGGGATACTCTTCTCTATAACAAGAAAGAAATCAAGACTGACAACACAGTAAGATTTGTTACTGAGTACAATAGACATTGGAACAAGGTTAAAACAATATTGAAAAATAAATGGCAATTTCTAATGGCAGATGAAAATGTTAAGAATGTGGTGGGTGATTATCCAACACTTGTTGCACGCAGAGCTCCCAATTTGAAGGATAAGTTGGTAAAGAGCGACTACGTAAGAAACCCAAGAAAATTGAACTGGTTAGAAAAACGCCAAAAAGTTCAGGGGTGTTTTCAATGTGGTAACTGTGTCTTTTGCAGATTGTTTGTTAAGACGAAGCAGTTCAGTACTGGTGAGAAGATATTTGAGATCAGGCAGTTATTGTAAATCTCAGAATATTATCTATCTCCTATACTGTCCTTGTCTTTTGTTCTACAGTACAGTAGGGGAGGAGACATTGACAATTTGCTTCTTAGAAAGGAAGCGGCTTTGATATATCGCCAAAAAACTAGATTTTGCTCCTTTTTTTGTAATTGGTAAATATAATGTGGTGTTTGGAGGCATTGAATGTTGGTATTGTTCTCTCCAACTGTTAGTTTAATAATAATATAAATATGGTTTGAATATCCATCTTAGCTCCCATCACAGGGGCCACTGTATTTAAACATGATGTAAATATGTAAATATACATTACCTTACAAAGTAATGTAAATGAATGTATGGTAGTTTGTGCACAATTTTTAATTTGGGTATTGCTCCTTTAAAAATTTGCATGAAAATGTTGACCTATCCGATTAATGGGCAGCATTTAAATATTGGTACATTGTGTGCTAAGAAGTATGCCCTGAGGAAGCCCCTATGACGCTTGGTCACGTGGGGGGTGAAACGGCAATCGGCGTGTGACGTCATCTTTGTTGTGCCTGGACCGGCTTTCCAATACACGTGGATTACAAATGTGAAGTTATCAGAGGAACATCTTTTGTCTATGACCCCCAGACCGGAGGATCTTTATGGTGATCGTTGTCTTCAGTAAAGTATTGCGGTTCTTTTTGTTACTATGCTGACTGCCATACGGCTATACTGAGATGGTGGTGCAAAGTAATATATGTACCACATTCGCATTTAAGTGTTGATTGTTACTGGACTTGCATCTACATCAGCACATTATCCTGTACCTTGTGAACTCAGTATTTGAACAGCATCTTCAAATTTTTGTTATAGGCATTGTATACTATATGCTTTTATTTGTATCCGCTTTATATTCTTTATGTGAACCTTACTATGCACCTTCACCATGTGCTTGCTGAGGATGATCATAGATCCTAATTATTATCTATGGTAGCCGGAACCACCTGATGGGTGGTGCTATTCTCTAGTATTGGTGTTGTTCATCCAGCTAGCATTATTGTATACTTCATTGCTACTTTATGCATCTAAGTATTCATATGGTCCACTATTCTCTGGCATAGATCCTCAGGCTTTATCCCATGGTGACAGTTTCCAGCTGTGTTTTCTGGGTCACCCTCTGGGAGAGGTGTTGCCATTTATTTTTCTTATTACAGTATTGGTGTAGTAACACATTTGCATAGATCCTCACTGATAGTCCAAGGTAGCAGATTCCTGGCGGAGTACAGGGCTACCCTCTGGAAGAGGTGTTGCATCTAGCGTTGGTAATTCTGTGCATAAGTCTTCATATATTGGTTATAAGCTGGCCATGCTTTTTAATCGTATGTGTTTGTTTTTCTATATGTAATACACATGTCATTCTTGCCTTTATGGAATTGTAATTTTCTTATGGCTAGGATGCAGCCTCTTTGGGTTTTGCCTGCAGAGTCTGTGTATGTGTGTGTACATAGCCCAAATAATAAAGATATGTATTTCTTGAATTGAATTGGTGTCATACCTTCTTTAAGAATCTGAGTGCTGAAATCCCTGTCTTTTTATGAGAATATATGTATTCTCTACGTTCTCCCTTGCCTATAATCTTTAATATATATACAGTATATATATATATATATATATATATATATACACACACATATATATTTGAATTGTGCGCGATCGAAAAATTTGGTTTACTTTGTTTCATTTCGATTCGTAAAAAAATTTGGTTCCAGACATTCGTAATAATTCGGTATGTGTCAGTAATTCGGTTTCGGAATTTATTTGTATTGTTCCGAATTTTGAAATTCGGATGCATTCGAAATCATTACCGAATTATTATTAGTGTCGGACTGAATCTTTATTACGGACCGAATTGTTATTTTTAACTAATGTTTCCCGGCATTTGCCGGAACAAAATTTTGTTAAACAGCCGCCGCCACCCACGCCGCCACTAAATAAAGCTATTAACCCCTAAATCGCCGTCCCCCCACATCACTAACACTGCCTAAACCTATTAACCCCTAAAACGCCACCCTCCACATTGCGGACACTAACTAAATAGCAAAATAAAGTTATTAACCCGGAAACTGTAGTTCCCAGTCATCGCTGACACTACCTAAACCTATTAACCCCTAAACCGCACCCCCCAGATTGCCAACTCTACCTAAACCTAATAACCCCTAAACCGCCGTTCCAAAACATCGCCAACACTAAATAAAGTATTAGCCCCTAAACCGCCATTCCCCGACATCCACTAAAACTTTAACCCCTACACCGAACCCCCCACATCGTCAACTCTAACTAAACCTATTAACCCCTAAAGCGCTGTTCCCAAACATCGCCAACACTAACAAAACCTATTAACCCCTAAACCGCAGTTCCCCGACAAAAACTAAACCTATTAACCCCTAAACCGCACCCCCACATCGCCAACACTAACTAAACCTATTAATTAACCCCTAAACCCCCGCCCCCCACTTCGCAACAACCTATATTAAACTATATTAATCCCTAAACCTAACCCTAAACCTAACACCCCCTAACTTTAACATAATTTAAACCTAAATTAAAGTTTAAATTATTAACTAAATAATACCTATTTAAATCTAAATACAAAGTAACTTACCTGTGAAATAAAACCTAAGCTAGCTACAATATAACTAATAGTAATTTTAATAATTTGACAGGTAAGTTTGTATTTATTTTGATTAGGTAGACTAGTTAGTAAATAGTTATTAACTATTTACTAACTACCTAGTTAAAATAAATCCAAACTTACCTGTGAAATAAAAATAAAACCTAAGCTGCCTTACACTAAAAGCTAACATTACAAAATAAAAAAACTACCATTACAAAATAAAAAAACTACCATTACAAAAAATAGCAAACGAAATTATCCAAAACAATAAAAAAATATTCCTTTTCTAATACACCTTTAAAAAAAAATTTTTAAAAAATCCATAATCTATAATAAACTACCAAGGGCCCTTAAAAGGGCCTTTTGTATGCCCTTGAAAGGGCCTTTTGTAGGGCATTGCCCTAAAGAAATCAACTCTTTTCCTACAAAAGAAAAACACAAAGAGCCACTAACATTACAAACCCCCACCCCCCAAACCCACAAAATAAAAATAAAGTTAAACCTAATCTACCCATTGCCCTGAAAAGGGCATTTGTATGGGCATTCAGCTCTTTTACTGCCCATTAAAAAATAAAAAATGGCTATTCTAAAAAAAAAAAAAATACCCAAAACGGAAAAAAAAACCATTACAAAAAATAACAATTAAATTATCAAAAATAATAAAAATGATTCCTATTCTAAAACCAATTTAAAAAAAAAACTACCCCAAAATAAAAAAAACCTAATCTATAATAAACTACCAATAGCCCTTAAAAGGGCCTTTTGTAGGGCATAGCCCTAAAGAAATCAGCTCTTTTGCTCACAAATAAATACAAAGACCCAATAACATTACAAAACCTCACCCCCCAAACACACAAAATAAAAGAAATTATCTAAAAAATCCTAATCTATCCATTGCCCTGAAAAGGGCATTTGTATGGGCATTGCCCTGAAAAGGGCAATCAGCTCTTTTACTGTCCTTAAAAGGGCATTCAGCTCTTTTAAGATTGCCCACCCTAATCTAAAAAAAAAAACACCCCAAAAAACATTTAAAAAACCTAACACTAACCCCTCTTTAGGTACTCACAGTTGTTGAAGTCCAGCTTGAACGATCTACATCCCGGCGGCTTCTTCTTCATCCAGACTACTTTATCTTCATCTATCGCGGGACCGGCATCTTCTTCATCCCTGCGGAGGTGGAGTAGCAATGCACGGAGGAGGTGGTTCAGGCCGAAGTCTGGGATTAGGTCCAGGCGGAGGTCCATCGATCCAACGTGGAGGTACTCTTCATGCGATCGTCTGCCGCGCACTGAGGATTGAAATGCAAGGTACCCCTTTTATACTGGGGGTACCATTGCATTCCTATTGGTTGAAAAATTTGAATCAGCCAATAGAAATAAAGCTGCTTAACTCCTATTGGCTATCCAAATCAGCCAATAGGATTAAAGCAGCTCTCATTCCTATTGGCTGTTCAAATCAGCCAATTTTCAGCCAACTTTTCTGCAATATTTTAATGTATACTGTACATCTGCCGGTAAGCTAATGTTATATAATTCTACACTATGTGCAGAATTAAATAACATTAGTTTGTAAAGTTACTGCCCCTTTAACTAAATGCCTTAAAGATATAACTCACCAGGAGCTCAGAGCCCTCGGACCAGCCTCTCCATCTCCTTAACACAAAACACCAGCTGGGTATCCGGTGCACAGGACTTGGCAAGGGGTTCATCTCCTTCATATCCTTCAGAGACTGGACTGTTAAAGCCTGCGCGCAGCACCTTGCTATAGCCTAACATCACTAAATCTAAAGCGCAAAGCTTAGTTTGGGAAGCCCTGCCCTACCGACACTGCCTCTGTGCCTGATGTGCTGAACCAATTCCCCTACCCCCGCCGCATCTGCCTTAGCATGGACACTGGACCCCTTGGCCCTTCTTACAAGGCACAAGCACATGAAAAAAAAAAATGTCATTGGTGTTAATTTGGTGGTGTAACCCCCTGGAGGGTGTCACCCGGGTGTGGTCCGCACCCCCGTAGTGACGCCACTGCATTAGTGCCTGACCTCACAAATGCTCTAGTGGCTGAATGGATACAAATACACACAGACACACTCCAAAAAATTGTGGAAAGCCTTCCCAGAAGTGTGGAGGCTGTTATAGCCACAAAGAGGTAGGGGGCATCTCCATATGAATGTCTATGTTTTTGTAATGGGATTCCATCAAGCTCATATAGGTGTGATAATCAGATGCCCACATACTTTAGGTCATATAGTGTGTATCTATATATATATAGGATTCAGGAAAAGGACTGCACTCACTGGTCTTCCATATAAAAAATAACTTTTATTTTAAATAATTAAAAAAGGGAGAAAACATGACATTTCGATGCCTTATTGGAATCTTTATCAAATGTCCTCAAAGTCAAGTGAACACCACCGTAGTTATGTCCCAAAGGAAACAAAGGCTTTCCTTTGGGACATCACTATGGTGGTGTTCACTTGACTTTGGGGACATTTGATAAAGATTCCCAAGTAAGGCATTGAAACGTCATGTTTTCTCCCTATGTTTAATTATTTAAAACAAAAGTTATTTTTTATATGGAAGACCAGTGAGTGCAGTCCTTTTCCTGAATCCGGCATCTTCATTGACTTTTTGCACCCTGGCAGTTGCTTTTCAAAAGTTGTTTATACGGAGTGCAGTCATCCTTGGAACTGTGGAGAGAGAGAGAAAGAAAGAAAATAACTAATTGTGTAGTTCATTAACAAATCTAGACAGGCCACAAGGCCTGTTTTTCCACAGAAAACCTCTGAATTACATTGTTTCCAATGCAGCAAAGATATGCAAATGAGGTTCACAATGACACACTTTTTTACTTCAAGCCAACTATCTCCTTTTATTGTTGGTTTCAAGTCCATTGTTTATTTATTCATTCCATGATGTCCAAAGTGCACAAAGTGCATATATATATATATATATATATATATATATATATATACATATATATATGCACTTTGGATATCATGGGATGAATAAACAATGGACTAAATAAAACTAACAATATAAAGAGATAGGGGGCTTCTGTGGGACACTGTCAAATACTTTACTAAAATGTATATACAGTATGTTACATCTACTGTTCTATCCTTGTTTCTTACTTTACTCATGCAGTCAACAAAATCAACTAGACTAGTCAAATGTGATCTTCCCGAAGAAAAGATGATGTCTTTGATCCTGTAAATTGTTTGGCTTTATGAAATATGTTCCTTTAATTTTCCCACCTCATAAGGTAGTAGTTACCAAAGACTTACCTACTCCCTTTTTTCTAAAGAGGTTGTACATTAGCAAGCATCTTGTTGGTATATGAATTGTAGTAGGATGGCTCACTTTCAGATATATATATATATATTCAGATATATATATATATATATATTCAGATATATATATATATATATATATATAGATAGATAGATAGATAGATAGATAGATAGATAGATAGATATAGATATAGATATAGATATTTATAGATATAGATATTTATAGATATAGATATAGATAGATATAGATGTTTATATATGATGTAATTAATATGCCCCAAATCATATGTTAATTGTCATTTGCTAAATCTGTTCCCAAATCAGCCTTCCACAATGAGTCATAGTTAAAGGGATGCTAAACACAATTTTTTTCTTTCATGATTCAGATAGAGCATGCAATTTTAAGCAACATTGTAATTTTCTCCTATTATAAATTTTCCTTCATTCTCTTGCTATCTTTTTTTTAAAAAGCAGGAATATAAGGTTAGGAGCTGGCCCATTTTTGGTTCAGAACCTAGGTAGCATTTAATTTGTTCCCAAAGATCCACTTTACCTGCTGGAGTGTATGAATTTGTTTAGAAGTATTTCCTTTACCCATCTATTGTCAATTGAAATAGTTGATTTAGCCTGTGGTATCCCAACCTATTATGACATTTTCTGGCCTTAGGTCCAAACTATATATAAGCTGTGTAAACATAGCTAGCAGAAGAAATTACACTCCCAGTGGGGTATAGTGTTTATTTGCCATTGTTCTCTTAAAGGGCCAGTTTACACAGCAACCACAAGCTTATGTTCCTAAAGGTAATAAAGTGACTAAAGAAATTAGACCTATATAGTTAAACTTGTTAACAATACATTTTGAAAATGTTAGCTTTTTATTCCTGTTCTTGTGAGTATTTTCCACAGTGCTGGCACTCCTCCAGGAAAGGGCTGAGCCGTGCTTTAGTCTAGCACACCCACCCTCCAATCATAGACTATATATGCAAATTCCTATGTCAAATGAACATTAGAAATTTGCCTACACAAATCCTCTCTAATTCTTGCTAAACAATGAAAATGTCACTTTTTAAAATTCCTATGTGTAATAAATGTCAGAGCTTTAACTGCAGACATCGTCTCTGTAAGATTGATGTGACTGACTGGCTGTAGAACGATACGGCAAGACAAGCAGAGAAATCTGCTCACTACCCGGTCTAGCTGTATCAGGTTACAAGCAGGCTGAAAAGTTTAGCTGAAGTGATTTCTCTGCTTGTCTTGCCGTATCCACAGCCTGTCCGGTCCCAGTCTCATCAATCTTACAGAGACATGTCTGCAGTGAAAGCTCTGATGTTTATTACACATAGGTATTTTGTAAGGGCAGCCACAGCATCTAAGCATAGAACAGTAGCTATACATTACAATGTATTTAAATATTTTGTGTGCTCAAGCCATAAGGCACAGCTCATCAGGCATCTTGTTGCAATAGCTGTAGGAGAGGACAGCACATGAGCAATGCACTGAGGGGGAGTAACAGCAGACTGGCCGCACGGCCAGAAAATATTCTAAGGGGTTTAGGCAATGTAAGTTGTAAACAGACATTTCAAAAAAATATTTCTAAATATAGAGCATGATTAAAACAGAATGTTCAGCACCACTATACTTAATTATTCCTGCTATTGTATTTAAAAAATGAACACTTTTTGGGTAAACTGTCCCTTTAAGTATTGGTCTTTGGTTTACAGACAGATATAAGATAAAGAAGCATATGTGTGTGTACATAATTTGATAAAGTAATGAGCTCTGATTATACTTACAAGTTCAACTCATTTAATTAGGTTGTGGCTTCAAAACACAAAATTAGCTATTTCATATACACAAATAAACCTTAAAAAGAACATTCTCATACATTTTATACTCTGTAACTGGTTAAAAAAAGTAACTGGAAACACCATAAGAGAAAAAAATATTTTACAGTGTACTGTCCCTTTAAGCTTACATTCCTGATTTTTCAAATAAAGATAGCAAGAGAACATAGAAAAAATTAGAAAGTTGCTTAAAATTGCATGCTCTGGGGCTGATTTATCAAGCTCTGTATGGAGCTTGATGCCCCTTGTTTCTAAAGACCGCTGCTCCATAATTTGTCCGCCTGCTCTGAGGCCTTGGACAGAAATCAACCCGATCGAATATGATCGGGTTGATTGACACCCCCTGCTGATTGACACAAGAACTGCTGGTGCAATGATAAATGCCGACAGTGTATGCTGTCGGCATTTATCGATGTGCAGCGGACATGATACGCTACATCGTATCATGTCCGCTCGCACTATGTTAAATATACCCCTCTATCTGAATCATAGAAGGAAAAATTTGGGTTTAGTATCCCTTTAATCAATCTAGGAGTTTATAAGAAGAAGGTAATAGCAGATAAAAGCCTGTTCTCTAATGCTGCCTGAAACACAAGGAGAAAGTCCACCGTAAAGGGTCACACCTACCTGTGGCTTCTGTCCCATCCTGACATGTTTGAATGATTTAATTCAAACAACAATACTGCTAGTTTTTTACATACATTTTCAATATGAATGTGTGGTTTTATTACAGCTATTTGTGTTTAGGTTAGTCAGGCGCTTAAACATATACATAACTGTCACAGTGAATATATAAATTATGTTTTGTATAGATTGTTTTGTATAGATTTGTGATTTTAAAGTGAATGTCAAGTTACTAATAGTGCCCCACGGCATTGGATAGACTTTTAAGGTTTAATTCATGAAATCTTTTATATGTATAAATTTTGCAGAATTTTTACCTATTTACTGCAACGATAAGTGCAGCTTTCCCGTTCGTCATTTTGTCAAATTGATTGACAGATGACGATTCGTAAAAGAATCCTTGTTTCCCCATGGGCTATGACGTTTACACAAAGGGGCTGAATGCCCCGGGGGGGCAACAAGGATTAGTTATTTTACAAATCGTCATCTGGCAATCAATTTGACAATATGGCGGACAAGAGAGCTGCACTTATCGTCGCAGCGGTAAATAGGTAAAAATTCTGCAAAATATATACATATAAAAGATTTCATGAATTAAACCCTTGTTCATTTTTAAAAGTCTATCCAATGCCGTGGGGCACTATTAGTAACTTGACATTAACTTTAAATAATACTCAGAATTTTAGCAACCACCTAACTGGCATTATCAAACTGTGACATGACATTCTTATTACTGTTTTCTATCATTTCTTTTAGTGTGAGCCTGCATCTCCTGCTGATTGGTTCAGGGAAGCTCGAGAAGCAAAGGTGATCAGTGTACAACCCTTGGAGAAATGGTTGATGCTGTTCAGTAACCGCAATGGGGATGTAGCTGAGAAACTCTTATTCAACCTGAAGAAAGTGGGCGCTGGAATGGGACTTAACATTGAGTACCCTAAAATGTAAGAATATTTTATTTTGCCTCTTGTACCACAATTTACAAAAACAATACAAATGTTGAGTTGTCAGTTCCTAAAGGGACATTAAACATGTGCAACCTAGGTACCCAAAAACCTGATGATTGCCTCAAAGCGGCTATTTGATTTGCAGCATTTGCGTGTTACAGAATGTAATTTATGGCCTCCCTAGGGAGAGTGTAACAAGCACCAGTGGCGGTCCTGCTGGGGGGGCTGGGGGTTCTATGAACCTCCAAACGCACTTGTAGCACCTCTGTTGAGCTATGTAGGGCAGCGGATGCTCTGCCAAACCATATATTATGTGTTCCCTGTCTTTAGACTTTTTCACAACCTTTCTTAGCCTCACAATTGTAAGTTTCATACAAAAGCAAGATGTGTTTAATGTTTAGATATAGACCACTTAACCTAAATCTATAGAAGCGATGGGGGAATTATTTTTTGGAAGACTTACATTACATTCAGGGTAAGTCTATGAAATCAACATTCAAATCTTACAGTCACAATTTATTGTTTGCTTTTTACATTATAAGCTCAGGGGAACATTTACCCAGCTTCATAACAAAAGCAAGAAACATACAAAATTGAATCTAATAAAATGTTAACTGCTGTGAACCTCAAAAATCCTTCATTTACATCACATTTATAGCCTGCTGTATATTTTACCATCTTCTACAAAACAAAAATTATACCCATTGGCAAAATCTCTTGGATTTGGAGCAAATGAAAATTGACGGATGAATAAACATGATATTTAACAGTTGATTTTTTGTTTTTTTTTGATAAGTCAATTTCTCCAACATTGGTGTGTCCGGTCCACGGCGTCATCCTTACTTGTGGGATATTCTCTTCCCCAACAGGAAATGGCAGAGTCCCAGCAAAGCTGGTCACATGATCCCTCCTAGGCTCCGCCCACCCCAGTCATTCTCTTTGCCGTTGCACAGGCAACATCTCCACGGAGATGGTTAAGAGTTTTTTGGTGTTTAAATGTAGTTTTTATTCTTCTATCAAGTGTTTGTTATTTTAAAATAGTGCTGGTATGTACTATTTACTCTGAAACAGAAAAGGATGAAGATTTCTGTTTGTAAGAGGAAGATGATTTTAGCAGACAGTAACTAAAATCGATTGCTGTTTCCACATAGGACTGTTGAGATGAAGTAACTTCAGTTGGGGGAAACAGTTAGCAGACTTTTCTGCTTAAGGTATGACTAGCCATATTTCTAACAAGACTGTGTAATGCTGGAAGGCTGTCATTTCCCCTCATGGGGACCGGTAAGCCATTTTCTTAGTCAAACAAACAGAATAAAGGGCTTAATATGGGCTAAAAAACTGGTAGACATTTTTATGGGCTAAATCGATTGCTTTATTTGGGCATATTATTCAGATTTAGGCTAACTATTGGCATTTATAATCTTGGGGAACGCTTATAAAACGGCAGGCACTGTGTTGGTCACCTTTTTCAGTCAGGGGCCTTTCTAGTTTTAGACTGAGCCTCATTTTCGCGCCATTAATGCGCAGTTGTTTTTTGAGAGCAGGGCATGCAGATGCATGTGTGAGGATCTAAAAATCTCTGAAAAAGCTTCTAGAAGGCGTCATTTGGTATCGTATTCCCCTCAGGGCTTGGTTGGGTCTTAGCAAAGACTATAGCTGGGACTGTATAGGGGTTAAATTTAAAAACGGCTCCGGTTCCGTTATTTTAAGGGTTAAAGCTCTGAAATTTGGTGTGCAATACTTTTAAGGCTTTAAGACACTGTGGTGAAATTTTGGTAATTTGAACGATTCCTTCATACTTTTTCACATATTCAGTAATAAAGTGTTTTCTGTTTGAAATTTAAAGTGACAGTAACGGTTTTATTTTAAAACGTTTTTTGTGCTTTGTTGACAAGTTTAAGCCTGTTTAACATGTCTGTACCTTCAGATAAGCTATGTTCTATATGTATGAAAGCCAATGTGTCTCCCCATTTAAATTTATGTGAAAATTGTGCCATAGCGTCCAAACAAAGTAAGGACAGTACTGCCACAGATAATGATATTGCCCAAGATGATTCCTCAAATGAGGGGAGTAAACATGATACTACATCATCTCCTACTGTGTCTACACCAGTTTTGCCCATGCAGGAGGCCCCTAGTACATCTAGTGCGCCAATACTTATTACCATGCAACAATTAACGGCTGTAATGGATAACTCCATAGCAAATCTTTTATCCAAAATGCCTACTTATCAGAGAAAGCGCGATTGCTCTGTTTTAAACACTGAAGAGCAAGAGGGCGCTGATGATAATTGTTCTGTCATACCCTCACACCAATCTGAAGGGGCCATGAGGGAGGTTTTGTCTGATGGAGAAATTTCAGATTCAGGAAAAATTTCTCATCAAGCTGAACCTGATGTTGTGACATTTAAGTTTAAATTAGAACATCTCCGCACACTGCTTAAGGAGGTGTTATCTACTCTGGATGATTGTGACAATTTGGTCATTCCAGAGAAATTATGCAAGATGGACAGGTTCCTAGAGGTTCCGGTGCCCCCCGACGCTTTTCCTATACCGAAGCGGGTGGCGGACATAGTAAATAAGGAGTGGGAAAAGCCCGGCATACCTTTTGTTCCCCCCCCCTATATTTAAGAAATTATTTCCTATGGTCGACCCCAGAAAGGACTTATGGCAGACAGTCCCTAAGGTCGAGGGGGCAGTTTCTACTCTAAACAAACGCACTACTAATCCTATTGAAGATAGTTGTGCTTTCAAAGATCCTATGGATAAAAAATTGGAAGGTTTGCTTAAAAAGATTTTTGTACAGCAAGGCTACCTTCTACAACCAATTTCATGCATTGTTCCTGTCACTACGGCAACTAGAAAAGTCGCTCAGTAGAGAAACTCCATATGAGGAGGTTATGGACAGAGTTCACACACTTAAATTGGCTAACTCTTTTATTTTAGATGCCGCTTTGCAATTAGCCAGATTAGCGGCGAAAAATTCAGGGTTTGCTATCGTGGCGCGCAGAGCGCTTTGGCTAAAGTCTTGGTCACCGGATGTGTCATCCAAGACAAAATTGCTTAACATCCCTTTCAAAGGTAAAACTTTATTTGGACCAGAATTGAAAGAGATTATTTCAGACATCACTGGGGGAAAGGGCCACGCCCTTCCACAGGATAGGTCTTTTAAGGCTAAAAATAAGCCTAATTTTCGTCCCTTTCGCAGAAACGGACCAGCCTCTAATTCTGCATCCTCTAAGCAAGAGGGTAATGCCTCACAACCCAAACCAGCCTGGAAACCAATGCAAGGCTGGAACAAGGGTAAGCAGGCCAAGAAGCCTGCCACTGCTAACAAAACAGCATGAAGGAGTAGCCCCCGATCCGGGACCGGATCTGGTGGGGGGCAGACTCTCTCTCTTTGCTCAGGCTTGGGCAAGAGATGTTCAGGATCCTTGGGCGCTAGAAATAGTTTCTCAAGGTTATCTCCTGGAATTCAAGGAACTACCCCCAAGGGGAAGGTTCCACAAGTCTCACTTATCCTCAAACCAAATAAAGAGACAGGCATTCTTACATTGTGTAGAAGACCTGTTAAAGATGGGAGTGATACACCCAGTTCCAATAAAGGAACAAGGAATGGGTTTTTATTCCAATCTGTTCGTAGTTCCCAAAAAAGAGGGAACGTTCAGACCAATTTTGGATTTGAAGATCCTAAACAAATTTCTCAGGGTACCATCGTTCAAAATGGAAACTATTCGAACGATTCTACCCACCATCCAGGAAAGTCAATTTATGACTACCGTGGATCTAAAGGATGCTTACCTACATATTCCTATCCACAAAGAACATCATCAGTTCCTAAGGTTCGCTTTTCTGGACAAACATTACCAGTTTGTGGCCCTCCCATTCGGATTAGCCACTGCTCCAAGGATTTTCACAAAGGTGCTAGGGTCCCTTCTAGCGGTTCTAAGACCAAGGGGCATTGCAGTAGTACCTTACTTGGACGACATTCTAATACAAGCGTCGTCCCTGTCAAAAGCAAAGGCTCATACGGACATCGTTCTAGCCTTTCTCAGATCTCATGGATGGAAGGTGAACAAAGAAAAAAGTTCTCTGTCCCCGTCAACAAGAGTTCCCTTCTTGGGAACAATAATAGATTCCTTAGAAATGAGGGTTTTTCTGACAGAGGTCAGAAAATCAAAACTTCTAAGCTCTTGTCAAGTGCTTCATTCTGTTCCTCGTCCTTCCATAGCGCAGTGCATGGAAGTAGTAGGATTGATGGTTGCAACAATGGACATAGTTCCTTTTGCACGAATTCATCTAAGACCATTACAACTGTGCATGCTCAAACAGTGGAATGGGGATTATACAGACTTGTCTCCAATGATTCAAGTAGATCAAAAGACCAAAGATTCACTCTGTTGGTGGCTGACCCTGGACCATCTGTCCCAGGGAATGAGCTTCCGCAGGCCAGAGTGGGTCATTGTCACGACCGACGCCAGTCTAGTGGGCTGGGGCGCGGTCTGGGAATCCCTGAAAGCTCAGGGTCTATGGTCTCGGGAAGAGTCTCTTCTTCCGATAAACATTCTGGAACTGAGAGCGATATTCAATGCTCTCAGAGCTTGGCCTCAACTAGCAAAGGCCAAATTCATAAGGTTCCAATCAGACAACATGACGACCGTTGCATATATCAATCATCAGGGGGGAACAAAGAGTTCCCTGGCGATGAAAGAAGTGACCAAAATAATTCAATGGGCGGAGGATCACTCCTGCCACTTGTCTGCGATCCACATCCCAGGAGTGGAAAATTGGGAAGCGGATTTTCTGAGTCGTCAGACATTCCATCCGGGGGAGTGGGAACGCCATCCGGAAATCTTTGCCCAAATAACTCAATTATGGGGCATTCCAGACATGGATCTGATGGCGTCTCGTCAGAACTTCAAGGTTCCTTGCTACGGGTCCAGATCCAGGGATCCCAAGGCGACTCTAGTAGATGCACTAGTAGCACCTTGGACCTTCAACCTAGCTTATGTATTCCCACCGTTTCCTCTCATTCCCAGGCTGGTAGCCAGGATCAATCAGGAGAGGGCCTCAGTGATCTTGATAGCTCCTGCGTGGCCACGCAGGACTTGGTATGCAGACCTGGTGAATATGTCATCGGCTCCACCATGGAAGCTACCTTTGAGACAGGACCTTCTTGTTCAGGGTCCATTCGAACATCCAAATCTGGTCTCCCTCCAACTGACGGCCTGGAGATTGAACGCTTGATTCTATCAAAGCGTGGGTTTTCAGATTCTGTTATAGATACTCTGGTTCAGGCCAGAAAACCTGTAACTAGAAAAATTTACCATAAAATATGGAAAAAATATATCTGTTGGTGTGAATCCAAAGGATTCCCATGGAATAAGATAAAAATTCCTAAGATTCTCTCCTTTCTACAAGAAGGTTTGGAGAAAGGATTATCTGCAAGTTCTCTAAAGGGACAGATATCTGCTTTATCTGTCTTATTACACAAAAGACTGGCAGCTGTGCCAGATGTTCAAGCTTTTGTTCAGGCTCTGGTTAGGATCAAGCCTGTTTACAGACCTTTGACTCCTCCCTGGAGTCTAAATCTTGTTCTTTCAGTTCTTCAAGGGGTTCCGTTTGAACCTTTACATTCCATAGATATTAAGTTACTATCTTGGAAAGTTTTGTTTTTAGTTGCAATTTCTTCTGCTAGAAGAGTTTCAGAGTTATCTGCTCTGCAGTGTTCTCCGCCCTATCTGGTGTTCCATGCAGATAAGGTGGTTTTGCGTACTAAGCCTGGTTTTCTTCCTAAGGTTGTTTCTAACAAAAATATTAACCAGGAGATAGTTGTACCTTCTTTGTGTCCGAATCCAGTTTCAAAGAAGGAACGTTTGTTACACAATTTGGACGTTGTCCGTGCTCTAAAGTTCTATTTAGAGGCTACTAAAGATTTCAGACAAACATCTTCCTTGTTTGTTGTTTATTCTGGTAAAAGGAGAGGTCAAAAAGCGACTTCTACCTCTCTTTCCTTTTGGCTTAAAAGTATTATCCGATTGGCTTATGAGACTGCCGGACGGCAACCTCCTGAAAAAATTACAGCTCACTCCACTAGGGCTGTGGCTTCCACATGGGCCTTCAAGAACGAGGCTTCTGTTGACCAGATATGTAAGGCAGCGACTTGGTCTTCACTGCACACTTTTGCCAAATTTTACAAATTTGATACTTTTGCTTCTTCTGAGGCTATTTTTGGGAGAAAGGTTTTGCAAGCCGTGGTGCCTTCCGTTTAGGTAACCTGATTTGCTCCCTCCCTTCATCCGTGTCCTAAAGCTTTGGTATTGGTTCCCACAAGTAAGGATGACGCCGTGGACCGGACACACCAATGTTGGAGAAAACAGAATTTATGCTTACCTGATAAATTACTTTCTCCAACGGTGTGTCCGGTCCACGGCCCGACCTGGTTTTTTAATCAGGTCTGATGAATTATTTTCTCTAACTACAGTCACCACGGTACCATATGGTTTCTCCTATATATATTTCCTCCTGTCCGTCGGTCGAATGACTGGGGTGGGCGGAGCCTAGGAGGGATCATGTGACCAGCTTTGCTGGGACTCTTTGCCATTTCCTGTTGGGGAAGAGAATATCCCACAAGTAAGGATGACGCCGTGGACCGGACACACCGTTGGAGAAAGTAATTTATCAGGTAAGCATAAATTCTGTTTTTGACGTCTTCTCCACTTAGAGCCTCGTTTTGTCAGCCAGTAAATGTAGTTTCCTAATATTTCAAGGATGTAAAGGTTACCCAATTTATTCCCTGACAAGTATGATCATGAAATAAAAAGTTCTGGTGATGAATAAGAAGATGCACTAAAGTCCGCAAACTGTGAAAAATGTTAATGTGCGTTGGTATTACAAGTTGATAGCAATGCGAACCTAAGCACAGCGAAGGGAATAAGAAGTGCAGCAATGGCAGCAAATATAAATATGTATGTATATTATTATAAAATATATACTGTATTTATGTCTATATATATATATATATATATATATATATATATATATATAGAACACATAAATATATATGTATATAAGCATATACATATATATTTACAGGGAACACACAGTTCCCATAGACAGCAATGTAAAGGCACATTTCAGTGCCGTTTATTTTCTAACACCCCACTCCCGCCAACTTTATCCCCAAAATACTGCTTAGTGCAGTTGTTTTATCAACAAATAAAGATGCTGCTATCTTTATTTTTTTTAATAAAATACACTTTGGGGCACATTTATAAAATTATTCTGTTTAATTTTCAGACGGCTAATTGCTACGGCGAGCTCGCGGTAGAAATAACCAGCCACTTGTAATTTTGCCTGTTTTAGGCGCATGATAGTTTAACGATCTACTTGTAATCTATCCCCAAATGTTTTAAAAGCATTTAAACTGCTTTTGTATGCAACATTTGCATTTTTTAGCAAACTTTAAAAAGCCTCTTGAATATTGCATATTTTATCTTCAGTGGCCAATTAGGGATAAATCCTCCTGTACTAATGAATCGGTTATTATGTAAGATGCTGTAGGGTCAGGATCCTCCACAATGCATTCCAGTCTCTTTGGGTACAGTGGAAAATTAGGGAAAATTAGGCATTAGACTTGATTAGTCTATGGGGCCAATTTATCAAGGGTCGAATGGCCCCTGATGCCCCTGTTTCCGTGCGAGCCTTTAGGCTCGCTGGAAACAACAGTTATGAAGCAGTGGTCTTAAAGGGACACTGTACCCAAATTTTTTCTTTCGTGATTCAGATTGAGCATGACATTTTAAGCATCTTTCTAATTTACTCCTTTTATCAATTTTTCTTCATTCTCTTGGTATCTTTATTTGAAATGCAAGAATGTAAGTTTAGATGCCGGCCCATTTTTGTTGAACAACCTGGGTTGTCCTTGCTGATTGGTGGATAAATTCATTCACCAATAAAAAAGTTGCTGTCCAGAGTACTGAACCCAAAACAAGCTTAGATGCCTTCTTTTTCAAATAAAGATAGCAAGAGAACGAAGAAAAATTGATAATAGGAATAAGTTAGAAAGTTGCTTAAAATTGCATGCTCTTTCTGAATTACAAAAGAAAAAATTTGGGTACAGTGTCCCTTTATGACTGCTGCTCCATAACTGGTCCGCTGCCTCTGAGGCTGCAGACATCAATTCGCTCGATCCTATATGACCGGATTGATTGACACCCCCTGCCAGTGGCCGATTGGCCATGATTCTGCAGGGGCTGGAAATTGCACAAGCAGTTCACCAGAACTGCTTGTGCAATGTTAAATGCTACAACGTATCATGTCCACCAGACGTTGGTAAATCGGCCTCTTTATGTGACAAACAAGGTATCAGGTGCACAAATATATACAAACATTTTCATCCATTCTTTTCAGTAGTAAATTGGTCAAGGGCACAAAAATAGCGCACCACTTGTAATCTTGGCCAGTACTGGAAATAAGATATAACAAAAGCTCACTGTTTTATGGTATCCATCTTGAAAAATGTATCTAGCTGTATTTTCTACATTTTCCATCTTAAGTGTTAAACCAGTGAAGATTTTTCCAAAATGATTTAACGAGAAACATGCATTTACCAAAAACAAATTATATAGGGGAGCAGTAGTAAAAAGCCCTAAAGATTTATAACTTACAGTTAGTGTTAGGGACGTAGTTAGCATGATTTTCTGTGCAGTAAAGTGCACATGTAACCACTCACATCAGCACCTCCTTGATAACTTCTGTTATCAAATGTACTTTTCTCCTATAAACCTACCTAGATGTATTCTTAAACAAAGTATATCAAGAAAATGTGGATGCAAATTGGAAAGTTGTTTAAGAAGAGAGTAAAGTCAAAATTAAACTTAAAGGGACATGAAACACAAAATTGTTCTATCATGATTCAGGTAGAGCATGCCGTTTTAAATAACTTTCCAATATACTTCTATTATC
This sequence comes from Bombina bombina, assembly GCF_027579735.1. Classification (NCBI taxonomy): domain Eukaryota; kingdom Metazoa; phylum Chordata; class Amphibia; order Anura; family Bombinatoridae; genus Bombina; species Bombina bombina. The sequence goes on along the minus strand of NC_069501.1, from coordinate 1,180,340,071 downwards.
AATTTTGCTTTTCTCTCTTGGTATCTTTTATTGAAGTAGCAGCAATGCACTACTGGAAGCTAACTGAACACATATGTAAGCCAATCACAAGCCAATCTGTAAGCCAATAACAAGAGGCATATATGTGCAGCCACCAATCAGTAGCTAGCTCCCAGCTCCTGATCCTATCTAGGTATGCTTTTCAACAAAGGATACCAAGATGAAACAAAATTAGATAATAGAAGTAAATTGGAAAGTTGTTTAATTTTGTAGGCTCTATCTGAATCTTGAAATACATTTTTGGGGTTTCATGTCCCTTTAAATGTACTGGATAGATCAACTTTCTAATTTAAATCTATTATCAATCTTGCTTAGCTATCTTGGTATCCTTACTTACAGAGTAACCTTAGGTGAGCTGATGAGCGGGCATGTGAGCCATTTGGCAGCAGTGTTCTTATCAATTTTATACATAGTTGCAAACACAACTATCATACGGCTAGATTACGAGTTTTGCGTTATGAGGGGTGCGGTGCTAACTTGCACGTTATTGTCACCGCTCACTTACCTACAGCGCTGGTATTACAGGTTTTCATAAACCCGGCGTTATCAGGCAAGAAGTGAGCGTAGAGCAAAATTGTGCTCCATACCGCACTCCAATACCAGCGCTGCTTAAGTCAGCGGTGAGCTGGTTTTACGTGCTCGTGCATATAAAGCAGCGTAAAGCTCAGTAACGCAGCCCCATTGATTCCTATGGGGAAACAAATGTTATGTTTACACCTATCACCCTAACATGAATCCCGAGTCTAAACACCCCTAATCTTACACTTATTAACCCCTAATCTGCCGCCCCAACATTGCCGACACCTACATTATACTTATTAACCCCTAATCTGCCGCCCCCAACATCGCCGACACCTACATTATATTTATTAACCCCTAATCTCCCGCCCCCAATGTCGCCGCAACCTACCTACACTTATTAACCCCTAATCTGCCACTCCCAACGTCGCCGCAACTATAATAAACATATTAACCCCTAAAGCGCCGCACTCCTGCATCGCAAACACTAGTTAAATAGTATTAACCCCTAATCTGCCGCCCCCAACGTCACCACCACTATACTAAATTTATTAACCCCTAAATCTAAGTCTAACCCTAACGCCCCCTAACTTAAATATAATTAAAATAAATCTAAATAAAATTTACTATCATTACCTAAATAATTCAAAACTAAATATTTACCTATAAAATAAACCCTAAGCTAGCTACAATATAACTAAGAGTTACATTGTAGCTATCTTAGGGTTTATTTTTATTTTACAGGCAAGTTTGTATTTATTTTAACTAGGTAGAATAGTTACTAAATAGTTATTAACTATTTACTAACTACCTAGCTAAAATAAATACAAATTGACCTGTAAAATAAAACCTAACCTGTCTTACACTAACACCTAACCTAACCCTACAATTAAATAAATTCCCTAAATTAAATACAATTAACTAAATTCAATACAATTAGCTAAATTACAACAAAAAAAAACACTAAATTACAGAAAATAAAAAACAAATTACAAGATCTTTAAACTAATTACACCTAATCTAATAGCCCTATCAAAATAAAAAAAGCCCACCCAAAATAAAAAAAAACCCTAGCCTAAACTAAACTACCAATAGCCCTTAAAAGGGCCTTTTGCGGGGCATTGCCCCAAAGAAATCAGCTTTTTTACCTGTAAAAAAAATACAAACAACCCCCCCAACAGTAAAACCCACCACCCACACAACCAACCCCCCAAACAAAAGCCTAACTAAAAAAACCTAAGCTCCCCATTGCCCTGAAAAGGGCATTTGGATGTGCATTGCCCTTAAAAGGGCATTTAGCTCTATTGCGGCCCAAACCCCTAATCTAAAAATAAAACCCACCCAATACACCCTTAAAAAATCCTAACACTAACCCCGAAGATCCACTTACAGTTTTGAAGAGCCGACATCCAAATAGGATTGAGCTTGCATTCTATTGGCTTTTCCAATCAGCCAACAGAATGTGAGCTCAATCCTATTGGCTGTTTGCTAGTTTAGTTTAGGCTAGGGTCTTTTTTTATTTTGGGTGGGCTTTTTTTATTTTGATAGGGATATTAGATTAGGTGTAATTAGTTTAAAGATCTTGTAATTTGTTTTTTATTTTCTGTAATTTAGTGTTTGTTTTTTTGTTGTAATTTAGCTAATTGTATTGAATTTAGTTAATTGAATTTCATTTAGGAAATTTATTTAATTGTAGGGTTAGGTTAGGTGTTAGAATAACTAAGGTTAGGTTTTATTTTACATGTCAATTTGTATTTATTTTAACTAGGTAGTTAGTAAATAGTTAATAACTATTTAGTAACTATTCTACCTAGTTAAAATAAATACAAACTTGCCTGTAAAATAAAAATAAACCCTAAGATAGATATAATGTAACTATTGGTTATATTGTAGCTAGCTTAGGGTTTATTTTATAGGTAAGTATTTAGTTTTAGATAGGAATTATTTAGGTAATGATAGTACATTTTATTTAGTTTTTTTTTAATTATATTTAGGTTGGGGGTGTTAGGGTTAGGGTTAGACTTTAGGGGTTATTAAATTTAGTATAGTGGCGGCGACGTTGGGGGCGGCAGATTAGGGGTTAATAAATGTAGATAGGTGGCGGCGATGTTAGGGACAGCAGATTAGGGGTTAATAAAATGTAACTAATGTTTGCGAGGCGGGAGTACAGCGGTTTAGGGGTTAATAAATGTATTATAGTGGCGGTGACGTTGGGGGCGGCAGATTAGGGGTTAATAAATGTAGATAGGTGGCGGCGATGTTAGGGACAGCAGATTAGGGGTTAATAATATTTAATGTTTGCGAGGCGGGAGTACGGTAATTTAGGGGTTAATAAATTTATTATAGTGGCGGTGACGTTGGGGGCGGCAGATTTGGGCTTAATAAATGTAGATAGGTGGCGGCGATGTTAGGGACAGCAGATTAGGGGTTAATAATATTTAACTAATGTTTGCGAGGCGGGAGTATGGTGGTTTAGGGGTTAATACATTTATTATAGTGGCGGCAACGTTGGGGGCGGCAGATTAGGGGTTAATAAATGTAGGTAGGTGGCGGCGATGTTAGGGGCAGCAGATTAGGGGTTAATAATATTTAACTAGTGTTTGCGAGGCGGGAGTATGGCGGTTTAGGGGTTAATATGTTTATTATAGTGGCAGCGATGTCCAGAGCGGCAGATTAGGGGTTAATAATTTTATTATAGTGTTTGCGATGCGGGAGGGCCTAGTTTTAGGGGTTAATAGGTAGTTTATGGGTGTTAGTGTACTTTTTAGCACTTTAGTTATGAGCTTTATACTACGGCTTTGTAGCATAAAACTCATAACTACTGACTTTAAAATGCGGTACGAATCTTGCTGGATAGGCTGTACCGCTCACTTTTTGGCCTCCCAGGACAAGCTCGTAATACCGGCGCTATGGAAGTCCCATAGAAAAAAGACTATACGCAATTTGCGTAAGTTGATTTGCGGTAAGGCCAAAAAAGTGTGCGGTGCCCCTAAATCTGCAAGACTCGTAATAGCAGCGGTAGTAAAAAAGCAGCGTTATGAGGCTTAACGCTGCTTTTTTACTCATAACTCAAGACTCGTAATCTAGCCGATAGACTGCTAAACACAAGTGCATGCTCCTGAGCTCTAACAGTCTACAAAGCATAACAATAGGGCACAGAAAATGTGATAATAGAAGGAAATTGGACAGCTGTTTACAATTGTATTCTCTATCTGAACAATGAAAGTTTAATTTGGACTTTTCTGACTCTTTATTATGATTCCCAATACTAATACTTGGCATTTATTCTTACGTTTCCCACTCTGTGGTTGGTCGTTAATTGATATTCTATTGCATTTTTTTGTCTCAGGCTGAGAATTTACATTGAATAATTATAATCTTTGCAACATTGGTATATTGTTAACATTCATATACTACAACGTTATTTAGTCTCTCACCTGATACATAAATAATGCAGAGCTTCACATGTTTTCAGTAGTAGAGGGCGCAGGTTTAGGGTTTTCAAGTTAGAGGATTCCTCTCAAGCTCCCACCGATCAGGCTTCACAGATTCTCTAGCAGTAAGAAGCATCCATGATGTGTATATATATTTGCATATCTTACAGAGAATCCTTTGCTGCATTGAAAACAATGTATTCCAGAGGATTTCTGTGTGAAAAACAAGCCTTCTGGCCTGTCTAGATTTGTTAATGAACTACACAATGAGTTATTTTCTCTATATTTTGTGCGTAGTGGAGGATTTTAAACTCACCTTTTACCTCCCCCTAATTTTAAATGTTGTTGTATTTTGCCAGGAATCAACTTCACCCAGCAGTGATTCAAACCTTCTCCCAGCTGATGAGTAGCAATAACTACGAAACAGTCTGTCCTGGGATGGTTATGAATCACTGCACTAACCCTAGCTAAGCTTATAAGCTGTGTGAACAGCGATGCTTTGGCGTTAAAGGAATCTGCTGAAAAGCAGACTTGAAGTAAAAAGGTTTGTCATTGTGAACCTAATTTGCATATCTTGCCCAGAATCCTTTGCTGCATTGGAAACAATCGCCTAGATTACAAGTTTTATCGGTAAAGACCTGCGGGGCTAACAAGGCTTTTTTTTCCAGCGCTCACTTAAGCCAACGCTGGTATTACAAGTTTTCTGAATGGCTGCGTTAGCCTCAGAAAAGTGAGCATGGAGCAAATTTAGCTCCACTTCTCACTGTAATACCAGCGTTGCTTAAGTCAGCGGTAAGCTGGCTAAAACGTGCTCGTGCACGATTTCCCCATTGGAAACAATGGGGCTGAGCTGGCTGGAAAAAAACCTAACACCTGCAAAAAAGCAGCGTCCAGCTTCTAACGCAGCCCCATTGTTTCCTATGGGGAAATAAAAGTTATGTCTGCACCTAACACCCTAAAATGAACCTCGAGTCTAAACACCCCTAATCTTACACTTATTAACCCCTAATCTGCCGCCCCCGCTATCGCCGACACCTACATTATACTATTAACCCCTATTCTGCCGCTCCCAACGTCGCCGCCACCTAACTACACTTATTAATTCATAATCTGACGACCGGACATCGCCGCCACTATAATAAATGTATTAACCCCTAAACCACCGCACTCACGCCTCACAAACACTATAGTAAATTTTATTAACCCCTAATCTGTCCCAGCAGCAGTATAAGCATACCCAAGTATGTCAGCTGGGTCAGATGGGAGTTCCTGTAATCAGTTACTGGTCCTTTAAATCTAGGCAGTGTGTGACCGCGCACACCTAGAGATTTGCAGCTACTGCTGCTGACAGACTGGTCTCGGCATCTCTCCATGTGGGACACAGAGACGGCTCACAGGGGCCTGTCTTCACCGCAACGGTGGCCAGAGACCCAGTATTAGCCGTGACGGCAGCCGGGTAGGTCAGGGATCCTGACATTTATTACCTTTCAGTAATATATAGGATTAGATATGTGCTGGATATACATCATGCAAACCTTTATAAATTCATGTACTGTATATACATTCTGTGATTTCATGTATTTATTGTACAAATTTTATACATATATATTTTTTATAAAACTGCTTATTAGATCTGAAGTCCTTTTAAAAACATTCAAACATTTAAATCAAGCAGCGTTTATTCAGTGAACAGTATATATCCAAAGGTAAGTCGACGCTTCGGCTAATAAGTTAAGCCTTTGAGGGATATTTATCAAGCCGTCAACCTCAAATACACTGGAATTCCGCAGTGTAATTGTAGCGAGCCTGATTCACCCCATTTATCAAAGCCTACAGACTGGCAAAAGTAGAAATTTGTGACGTAACATACGATCCGCCGGTCTCAATCCGACACAGATCGATGCTTACGACATTACAGATGTTCCGAATACAAATTCAGCACTATCTGACAGCTTTTGCTAGTTATCAACTTTCTAACAGGTACGCTCGCCACTATTCCAGCCAAGTGTACCTGCTTTTCAATTCGCCACCCTGGAGGCCATAGGAATCAATGGGAGTCTGAACACCCCTAATCTGTCACCCCGACATCGCTGCCACCTACTTAATGTTATTAACCCCTATTCCGCCACTCCTCGACCCCGCCGCCACCTATATAATGTTATTAACCCCTATTCCGCCACTCCCAGACCCTGCCGCCACCTACATAATGTTATTAACCCCTATTCCGCTGCTCCAGGACCCCTCCGCAACTAAATAAAAGTATTAACCACTAAACCCCTGGCCTCCCACATCACTGCCACTTACTAAACATATTAACCCCTAAACTGCCAGCCCCCCACATCGCCATAAACTAAATTAAGCTATTAACCCCTAAAACTAACAACCCGCTAACTTTACATTATAATTACCTCATCCCTAGCTTATAATAAATTAAAACTTACCTTTAGAATGAAAGTAAACTATATTAAACTACTAATTAACCTACCCTAACTATTATACTAAAATTACATTAAACTAACAATTAAATTAACTATATTACATATTTAAAAACCTAACCCTACTTAAGTTATTTAAATCTACTATAAAGAATTACTAAGTTACAAAAAAATAACAACTAAGTTACAAAAAAAAAAACACTAAGTTACACAAAATAAAAAACACTGAGTTACACAAAATAAAAAACACTAAATTACACAAAATAAAAAATAAATTATTAAATATTTAAACTAATTACACCTAATCTAATAGCCCTATCAAAATAAAAAAAAGCCCCCCCAAAATAAAAAACCCTAGCTTACAATAAAATACCAATGGCCCTTAAAAGGGCCTTTTGTGGGGCATTGCCCCACAGAAATCAGCTCTTTTACCTATAAAATAAAATACAAACACCCCCCCCAACAGTAAAACCCACCACCCACACAACCAACCCCTCCAAATAAAGCCCTATCTAAAAAACCTAAGCTCCCCATTGCCCTGAAAAGGGCAATTGTATGGGCATTGCCCTTAAAATGGCATTTAGCTTTTTTTCTGCCCAGAGTCCCTAACCTAAAATTAAAACCCACCCAATAAAAAATAACACTAACCCCCGAAGATCCACTTATAGTTTTCAAAGAGCAGACATCCATCCTCATCCAAGCGGCAGAAGTCCTCAGCAAAGCCGGCAGAAGTCTTCATCCAAGCGGGCCGAAGTCTTTAGCGAAGCTGGCAGAAGTCTTCATCCAGGCGGCATCTTCTATCTTCATTAATTCGGCCCGGAGCAGATCCATCTTCAAGACATCCGGCGCGGAGCGTCCTCTTCTTACGACGACTCTTGCAGAATGAAATTTCCCTTTAAATGATGTCATCCAAGATGGCGTCCCTTACATTCCGATTGGCTAATAGAATTATATCAGCCAATAGGAATTAAGGTGGAAAAAATCCTATTGGCTGTTGTAATCAGCCAATAGGATTGAGCTTGCATTCTATTTAGTTGTAGAGGGGTCCAGGAGCGGTGGGATAGGGGTTAATACATTTATTAGAGTTGCGGTGGGCTCCAGGAGCGGAGGGATAGGGGTTAATAACTTTATTAGAGTTGTGGTGGGCTCCGGGAGCAGAGGGATGGGGGTTAATAACTTTATTAGAGTTGCGGTGGGCTCTGGGTGCAGCGGGATGGGGGTTAATAACTTTATTTAGTTACGGCGGGGTCCTGGGAGCAGCAGGATAGGGGTTAAACATTTTAGTATAGTGGCGGTGTTTAGGGTATAAATAAAGTTGGGAAAAAGCCGAATAGCAGCGAGATCAATGACTGTTAGTTAACAACAGTCCGCTGCTCATCGCCCCGTACTTGGTGCGCGACTTTTTGACAGCTATTTTTAGAAATAAGGAGAGTGTATTCAGGTCCGCGGCCGCGATGTTAGGCGAGCTTACTGGTGCCGGTGAATGTAGCACAGTTGACAGCTTGATAGATAGGCCTCTTTGTCAAGACCAGCTAAAATACAAATACAACATTGTATTTAACAATGTGCGAGTGGACAAGATACGAAGTAGCGTATCATGTCCGCTGCACATCGCTGCCTGTTGATAAATGTCAACAGCATACGCTGTTGGCTTTTATCATTGCACCAGCAGTTTTTGTGAACTGCTGGTGCAATACCGCCCCCTGCAGATTTGTGGCCAATCAGCCGCTAGCAGGGTGTTTCAATCAACCCGATTGTATTCAATAGGGTTGATTTCTGTCCGGCGCCTCAGAGCAGGCGGACAAGATATGGAGCATAACTTCTTGATAACTTCTGTTTCCTGTGAGCCTGAAGGCTTGCCGGAAAAGGGGTCTCAAGCTCCATATGGCGCTTGATAAATATGCCCCATTGTCTTAAAGGGACATGACACCCACATTTTTTCTTTTATGATTTAGAAAGAGAATGCAATTTTAAACATCTTTCTAATTGAATTATATTATCTAATTTGTTTTATTCTCTTGATATTCTTCGCTGAAAAGCATATCTAGATATGCTCAGTAGCTTCTGCTTGGTTGCTGCACATACAAGCCTCGTGTGATTGGCTCACCATGTGCATTGCTTTTTCTTCAACTAAGGATATCTAAAAAATGAAGCAAAATAAATAATGGAAGTAAATTGTAATGTTGTTTAAATTTCTATTCTCTATTTGAATCATGAAAGAAAGAATTTGGGTTTAGTGTCTAATACCAAACGTGTATAATACATCTTAACATAGTGCTCATATAATTCCTTATTAAAAATTCATGATCCACTCTATTCATGTCAGATATGTGGAATCACTATCACAACACTTGTTTGGTTATTTCACGAGTATTCCAAAGTTTCAACAAATATATTGGTCAGTCACCATATATATCATATTATATATATTCAAACATTTTGGCCCTTTAATTACTTGGCCCTTTAAGTGGCTGTTTTTCAAGCCGTATATAAGGTGCTGTATTACATCTGTGAGTTAGGGCTTTACAAAGGCTAAGACGAAACGTGTTGCTCTATGAACACTTTTGGTCCATCTGAGGATCCGTAGCAACAGTTCCTAGCTCCAGAAGCGAAGAGACAATATAACTTGTTTGTAGAGATGGGAAGTTCGGTTCTTCTTTGCGAATCGGTTCATTTCGGACAGTTCGATTAACTGAACCGGTTCATGAACCGATTCACCAGTTCACCTACTGAACATGAGATAGAGGCTCTACCTCATGTTCAGTAGGTGAACTGTAGAGCCGCAGATTCGTTCCTGAATCATGAGTCACTGACTGTGTGAGTTGTGTGACTCATGATTCAGTTCAGCTCCTCCTGAGTCCTCACAGCCAGACAGTGTTGGCTCCTTCACAGATACATACAACACAGTACATAGAACAGAGCTTGCTGTATACTCTGTTCTATGTACTGTGTTGTATGTATTTTCCTAAGATATGCATATCTTATAAAAGACATAATAAAAGTGACAATAGAATATGACCTTAAATTTTAACCGTATTAATGTGTAAACAGCCCAAAACTCTGTATGGCTTATAAATAAACATAAGGGTGAGACCTGCTGCTTCTCTAAGGGTTAATTTAAGGTGCAGTTTGGGGTATATTTGAATCAGTGTACTGTTAACTGACTCCTTTGCAATGAATCGTTCAGTTAACAGTACACTGATTCAAATATACCCCTAACTGCACCTAAATTAACCCTTACAGAAGCAGCAGGTCTCAACCTTATATTTATTTATAAGCCATACAGAGTTTTGGTTTATAAATATAAGGTTGAGACCTGCTACTTTTGTAAGGGTTAATTTAGGTGCAGTTAGGGGTATATTTGAATCAGTGTACTGTTAACTTAACGAATCATTGCAAAGGAGTTAGTTAACAGTACACTGATTCGTTTGCAAACAGTTCACTTCTTGAATCAGTAACAGTACTGGTAATATGATCCTAGAGTGAGACTGTCTGATTCATTGCAAAGGAGGAGTTAGCAGAAGCAGTACACACTCTAGGATCGTATTACCAGTGTGCTGCAGACTCAGGAAGTGAACTGTTTGAAACTAATCAGTTCAGTCTGGTGAACTGATTCATACAGTTCACTGAAAAGATCCAGTTCAAATGAACGATTCGTTCATGAACTGGACATCACTACTTGTTTGGTTGCATATGAAGGGGATATCAGCTACAAGTATCAGATTGTATCAAGGAATGCCTGACAATATTTCTAATCCAGGACTTGCAGGATTCACCAACACCATCCGGTGTAAGTAAAAGTGGAAACCTTTTATATGAACACCTGATTTGCTTTTGACAAGAATCTCTTGTCTTTTCGTCCACAGAAATGTATTTTGCTGAAGAGTCGCCCTGTGTCCTTATTGGATGTAAATGTGCATCTGCAATGTTTAAAGTACTACACTGGTTTCAAGCTGAAATTTGAGTGTGATAGGCTTGAATCTGTGCAATATGTTTACTGTGTTTTTATTATTTTTGATGTTTGATGCTTTATGAATTGTGTGTTTTTAACATTGTGATTTTTGAGCACTTTTTATTAACTTACTATTAAATGTTTATATTATTATATATATATTATCTCTTTATATTTACTGGATTCACTAAATAAAACCCAATACCATATAACCCCTCCCATATGAGCAGCCTGTCCATTCCTTTAGACACCCCTGACTTTGCCCCTAGACCAGACCTTTGAGCCACAGTGATCAATTTATTATTGTGCAGACGGACATGATACAATGTAGCGTATCATGTCCGCAGCACATCGATAAATTCCAACAGCATACGCTGTCGGCATTTATCATTGCACAAGCATTTCTCGTGAACTGATGGTGCAATACCACTCCCCTGCAGATTTGCAGCCAATCGGCCGCTAGCAGGGGGTGTCAATCGACCCGATCGTATTCGATGGGGTTGATTGCTGTCCGCAACCTCAGAGGTGATGAACGAGTTAAGGAGCAGCGGTCTTAGAACCGCTGCTTCTTAACTTACGCTTCAGGCGGAACTGAAGCGGAGTGGGTCAGAAGCAGCATCCGCTGCTTCATAAATCGACCCCACAGACTCAAAATGTCTATACTAACCGTCCTTACCCCAGACTGACTGTCTCTTAGCTAACCTATACCATGGAATACTCCCAAATTGAGAATGATAAGTTGGGAAGTTTGCTCCCGTGTTGTCTCTCTATCGAAATACTCTCCTTATAGGTACCTGAGTTCCCCATATATCAGTTTGATTTTCCAGTGCTGCATCATCAACAAATTAACAAAGTAATTTGCTTGTCATTTTTAATCCCTCTGTCCCTCTGTACCATTAACTGCATACATTTGTTCCAGAGTATATGTTCATAGCCATTTGTCATTGTCACATTGTGGTACTGCATGTGCTTCTCTGATGCTTATGACTGTGTATATTTGTCACTTACTTTGACAGAATGTTGGCATTTATTTTCTGGGATACAGCACTATGAAGAGCTTAGATTTTCTTTTATGAGTAAAATGAGCCTACCCCTGTGGGATGGTGAAAGTGCCTAAGTATTGTTTAGTAATAAAAGACCTCTTTCATTCACACTGCAGTACAACTAGCAGCAGAAAAAAAAAATCTGTAGAAATGCCAGCTAACTTGGAAACTCTGAAATAATGTCTGTATTTTTTAACCTAAGCAAACTTACTGGCATCATGAGATGGTAAATAACTATTATGGCTTTTTTTTCTCTGTTTGCATTTATTAAGCCTAATGCATACAGAATGGTTCTAAAATTACTGTATTGTTGCTCTATAATCTTTGATGCCTTAGTTAATAAATCCCAAGGACAACATTACATGGCACCGTATGTATGAGCACACCTCAGTGGTTAAAAAATGCATTTTTTGCTCATGCTTGAGATACATTTGCATAAAATACACAGCCATGTAACACTTCCACCGGGATGCTTATTTGTAGCATAATTTAGATACTCTTGTAATTGTTTTAGTTGTTAGCAAAACAAAAAGCAGAAAAAAATGTAAGATAATACATAATATCAGGGCAGTTTTTAGGGGGGCTAACAGGACATCTGATGCGCCAGAGGTACTTACAGCATGTCCGTCATCTGGTGAGGTGCAGATTAAACACAGTACTGTTAGAGAGCAGGATAATTTGATTTATGTAAATTACTATGTAACTAACTTCCTAGTTGCAGGGAAAAGCACAGACTAACTTAAAGTGAATGTCAATTTTGATGCTTAAGTGCCCGGTTTTTAAAAATTCGATTAAAAACAGGGGCACTTTAATTCATCAAAATTTACATTTCACTCCTGTTGTGAAAAAAAACCTTACCTTTTAATCTTCACAGCAGCTCCAGCTTCCTCCGGTCGTTGTAAGCCCTTTCTTACATCAGAAATGATGGATAGGTCATCCTCCAATCACGACTTCCCCCCGGGGGAATTAGTGTCTGATTCAACGCCGTGATTGGAGGAAGCCGGATTCCTCTTTTTAGACCCAGGAAGAGGCTTTGCGACGGGCGGAGGAAGCAGGAGCTGCTGTGAAGATTAAAAGGTAAGTTTTTTTTTCTCAACAGGAGTGAAATGTAAATTTTGATGAATTAAAGTGCCCCTGTTTTTAATCAAAGTTTTAAAAACCGGGCACTTTAGCATCAAAATTGACATTCACTTTAACACTGCAGATGAACTGTGATAACAGAAGAAGTCTTCCCTTCATAGGAGGGTGTAACTGTGGTTGGAGGTTTGTGCAGTGAGTTCTCTTTCTCAGCCACACTCATCTTCACAAGTTTGCTTGGTCTGCAAGTGAGGCTGTTCTTTTATTGCACAGGACTTATTACACAGGAATTGCCTCCCACAGTGATAGGAGTGCAAGGAGAGCTGAAATTGACGGCTGATTAATGTTGTTTAGATTGCATTTGACTGGTTTGGTGGAGTGAAGTCCCTGCAGGTGACTTATTTGGGTGGTGTTTTACTACAGAGGCAGAATCATATCGGACTGGTACTTAGCGATCATATGGCTCTCTGTACTTTCGTATGTCAATATTTGGCTGTGAGGGATGTGTTGCCTAGGTCTAAGACCCACTAGATGGAGCAGTATGGGTTCATAAGTTGAGTATAGCTTAGGGGCATTTCAAAATTCCTTTGGGATAGAAAGAGGCTTAATAGTAAGGGGTGAAAAGGGTCCGATTTCTGCATGTAACCTACACAAAGGGTTACTATTTAAAAAAAATATATATATATATTATATATATATATACACTGCTCTCTATATAAAAAGTATGTGAATAGCCAATCACTGCTCTCAAGATATATTTTTAAGGTAGGGAGAAATTACTGTACCGCAAATATGTAAAACAGATATCTAAAAAATATTCTGTGCTGGGAGGGTCTAGGCATTGTAGATATCGCACTATTGCTTCTTTCTTCAATATTTTCTCTGTATAGAAGGCCAAGAAGTTGTTTCCATTGAGCCCCCCTAAAACAACTGTTTGTTTAAAGTGCCCATTTATTAAATATTAGGTTTAAAAACGCAGCATATTAAGCACTTTGTTGATGGTTTGTATTAGCTTTTTTTACACGTAATACTCTGTCCTAAATTATTGAGCTTATATCTATATAAAATGGAAATTTGTAAAACCCAGGGAGATAGTTTTCTGCATTGCCGAACTTGTGCTTAAGAGAAATCCCTGAATAAAAGGAGAAGGGAACTGGAAATTCCAGTTTGAAAACTGATATTTACCCCATAACCATTCCACTTTAATTCAATAGCTTCTGGCATTATAACGATACTTTTAAAACTTTTTACCCCAAAGCTTCTATCTCAATTTATATAGTTGCCTATATATGGCCCAGATTATAAATGGCACTTATTACAAGTTGAAGTAAAAAGTTAGTGTAAGAGCAAATGACTCAGGCGCACTAACTTCAGGACTACAGATATCGCGCAAATTTCCCTTTTGTAGTGAAATTTGCGCTTTCGCTCGAGCGCAACCTTTAACTTCTAATTTTTAATATGAGCACTATTTAGCGCAAATGCAATATCAATTGAAAGTACAGGTTGCACTAGAGTAAAGTGACTGTGCTAACCTTTCTTTGGTAAATCTGTTTTACCATGGAATTGTAATATCAAGTTGCACGCTAATGTTAGCATGCAACTTGTTATCTAGTCCTATATGTTTTCTGCTTGATTGTCCATGTGGATGTTTGTGTGTTTGCAGGTGGATATCTATGGGGGCTGTGTGTGTCAGTGCATGTAGATGTCTTTTGGCACCTGTTTGTGTACATGTGGATGTCTATGGGTGCCTGTGCATATGCAAAGTGAATGTGGGTGTCTATGGGTTGCTGTATATTTGTGTGGATGTCTATGGGTGCCTGTGTGTTTGTGTGCATTTGGATTTCTATGGGTGCCTGTGCGTGTGCAAAGGTAATGTGGGTGTCTATGGGTGGCTGTATATTTGTTTGCATATGGATATATAGGGGTGCCTGTGTGTTTGTGTGGATGTCAGTTTAGGACCTGTCACTTGGTGAGTAACCAGTAACAGGTGGTATGATTTCACTCAAAAGGAAGAAAGAGGGCAAACTGTTAGTGAAAATCATTTGCTTAATTATAGGTATCTTTTGCCCCATTTATCTTATACCTCAGACAACATTTAATATGGGTAACTTGACAGATTACCATTAATTATCAAATATTTATTAATTATTACAAACAACTATAACAATTTATACAATGGTGCCGATTTTGAAACAGAAGTCATGAAGCAACGGCCTAAAGACTGCTGCTCCATAACTTGTCCACCTGCTCTGAGGCAGCGGACAGAAATCCTCCCGATCCTATACGATCCGATCGATTGACACCCCCTGCTAGCGGCCGATTGGCTGCAAATCTGCAGGGGCGGCATTGCAAAAGCAGTTCACCAGAACTGCTTGTGCAATGATAAATGCCGACAGCGTATGCTATCTGCATTTATCGATGTGTGGCGGGCATGATACACTACATTGTATCAAGTCCGCTCGCACTATGATAAATTAACCCCTATATCTCAAGATCCAGGAGGTATCCAGTAATAATTTTAAGAAACGTTTTTACAGACTGGATACCCTTCTCAGACCAATTAGCTTGTTCTATACCATAAATGCAAAAGACTAAGAGGGATATTTATCAAGCCGTCAACCGCAAATACGCTGGAATTCCGCAGCGTAATTGTGGCGAGCTTGATTCAACCCATTTATCAAAGCCTACAGACCGGCAAAAGTTGAAATTTGTGAGGTAACATACGATCCTCCGGTCTCAATCCGACACAGATCGATGCTTACATCATTACAGATGTTCCGAATACAAATTCGGCACTATCTGACACCTTTTGCCATTTATAAAACTTCTAACAGGTAAGCTCGGCACTATTCCGACCCACCGTACCTGGTTTTCAATCCGCCACCCTGGAGCCGCGGATGCCATAGGAATCAATGGGAGTCTGAAAGCAGCAAAAGCTTATGTTCGATGCTGCCAGATATCCCATTAATTTCTATGGTAGAAAACAAATTACGTTTACACCTAACACCCTAACATAATCCCTGAGTCTAAACACCCCTAATCTTCCGCTCCAACATGGCCGCAACCTAACTAAAGTTATTAACCCCTATTCCACCGCTCCCGGACCCTGCCACAACTAAATAAATATATTAACCCCTATCCCATCGCTCCCGGAGCCCACCGCAACTAGATACATGTATTAACCCCTATCCCGCTGCAACTGTAATAAAATTATTAACCTCTAAACTGCCAGCCCCCTCACATCGCCATAAACTAAATTAAGCTATTAACCCCTAAACCTAACAACCCGCTAACTTTACATTATAATTACCTCATCCTTATCTTATAATAAATTTAAACTTACCTGTAGAATTAAAATAAACTATATTAAACTATTAATTAACCTACCCTAACTATTATCCTACAATTCTATTACTACATATTTAAAAACCTAACCCTACTCAAGTATAATAGTTGTTAGGGTAGGTTAATTAATAGTTTAATATAGTTTAATAGAATTGTAGGATAATAGTTAGGGTAGGTTAATTAATAGTTTAATATAGTTTAATGGAATTGTAGGATAATAGTTAGGGTAGGTTAATTAATAGTTTAATATAGTTTAATGGAATTGTAGGATAATAGTTAGGGTAGGTTAATTAATAGTTTAATATAGTTTATTTTAATTCTACAGGTAAGTTTAAATTTATTATAAGATAGGGATGAGGTAATTATAATGTAAAGTTAGCAGGTTGTTAGGTTTAGGGGTTAATAGCTTAATTTAGTTTATGGCGATGTGAGGGGCTGGCGGTTTAGGGGTTAATAGGTTTAGTAAGTGGTAGTGATGTGGGAGACCAGGGGTTTAGGGGTTAAAACATTTATTTAGGTTGTGGCGGGGTCCGGGAGTGGCGGGATAGGGGTTAATACTTTTATTTACTTGTGGTGGGGTCCGAGAGCGGTGGGATAGGGGTTAATAACTTTATTTAGTTGGGGCGGGGTCCGGGACCGGTGGGATATGGGTTAAACATTTTAGTATAGTGGCGGAGTTTAGTGACAGGGTATAAATAAAGTTGGGAAAAAGCTGAATAGCAGCGAGATCGATGATTGTTAGTTAACAACAGTTCGCTGCTCATCGCCCCGTACTTCGTGCGTGGCTTTTTGCTGGCTTTTTTTATAAATATGGCGATCGTATTCTGGTCCGCAGCTGCGATGTTAGGCGAGCATATTGGTGCCGTCGAATGCAGCATAGTTGACGGCTTGATAAATATCCCTCTAAGGGGTCAATTTATAAAAGCGTCAATCTCGGTGCATTCGCCCGGATCTAAATACGATAACCTTATTTATACAAAAAAGCCATCAAAAACATGCGCGTCAAGTACGGTACGAAGAGAATCCGACTGTTGTTAACTAACAGTCATCGATGTCGCAGTTATTCAGGTTTTTTCCAACTTTATTTATACCATATCATTACTGTCCATGAACAAGCACATTTCTCTAAAGCTAATCATTTATTTTTTAACTGTTAATGTCCAAGAAATAGCTACATTTATACCTCAACAAACAATATCTCATATAAATATTTTTATATTTATTTGTTATACAAAAAAATCTTTTATATGATACTTTCACATAAATTAATGTGTATTTATATTTCTAGAAGTCATGATATGCTTTAATCTCATTTTGCAAATCTCATTGCAAATATAACATGTAATCAGGGTATCATAGGTATTTATTTGCAATCAATTGATATTTTAAGAGCTGGGCCAGTTTTCTCTCTGTACCTGTGTAACCCCTCCTGATTGCAATCTAGTTTTAGAAACCACCCCTTCACAAGTGTTATAAAATGGGCTGGCATATAAGATGACATTTCTTACTGAAAAAGAAATTCAAGAGATGGAAGAAATACACTGAAAATAGCATGACAGTAAAGAGGTGATTTTAATTTCTGCTGTATCTGATTCATGACAGTGGGCTATCCCTTCGAGCTATCAGTTTAAGATTATATTGAATCAAACATCATTTCAAATTTTAAATTCCTTGTCTAAAATATTACACGGTGTGTCCTAATGTCAGCATCAATGTTATATACACATATGTATTTATGTATTTATATGTGTATATATGTCTGTAGATACTTATATTTAGACATGTATATGTATGTATCTCAATGTTAAAGTCCTTTTCCTGCCCTTCTTTCACCTGAGACCACATATCTTTGAGCCCTTATAACTTTTTTTGTGTAATCATTTTTTTTAATACTTTCTCTTGTAAGGTGTATCCAGTCCACGGATCATCCATTGCTTGTGGGATATTCATCTTCCCAACAGGAAGCTGCAAGAGGATCACCCACAGCAGAGCTGTCTATATAGCTCCTCCCCTAACTGCCACTCCCAGTCATTCTCTTGCAGCTCTCGACAAGAAAGGAAGTAGCTAGAGAGATGTGGTGAATTTATTTAGTTTATCTTCAATCAAAAGTTTGTTATTTTCAAATGGTACCGGAGTTGTACTATTTTAGCCTCAGGCAGAAAGTTGAAGAAGAGTCTCCCTGTGGTCTTTGATGATCTTAGCAGGTTGTAACTAAGATCCATTGCTGTTCTCACACATAACTGAAGAGATAGGTAACTTCAGCTGGGGGAATGGTGTGCAGGGTCTCCTGCTATGAGGTATGTGCAGTTTAAATTTTTCTAGAGAAATGAATATGCTAGAAAATGCTGTTAATGCCGTATTTATTTAAGGTAAGCCTGATTACAGTGATTTAATAACGACTAGTATCATGCTTGCTGTAAAGGGTAATATTCTTATTACTTTCTCACATTACTGAAAAATAAGATAACGTTTGCTGGAAGTGTTTAAACGTTTTTTTCTACATATTGGTGATAAAACTTTATTGGGGCCCAGTTTTTTACACATGGCTGGCTAGATTTTGCCTAGGGATAGTTTTGTTAGGCCCTCTCACTGTGAATACAGGTTGTGAGGGGCCTATTTTCACGCCTAAATGCGCATTAGATTTTGCAGCTTGAGACATCCAGTTTCCCTGAAGGAGTCCCCTGAACACTTAGGACCTCTCTAAAGGGTTTTTGTGCCTTTCAAAGTCGTTATATGGGTAGGTAGGGCCACATCAGAGCTGTGGCAGTTTGTTGTGACTGTTGAAAAACGTTTATATTGTTTTTTTTATCCGGTTTTGAAACTAAGGGGTTAATCATCCATTTGCAAGTGGGTGCAATGCTCTGGATACACCTTACAAGAGAAAACAAAATTTATGCTTACCTGATAAATTTATTTCTCTTGTGGTGTATCCAGTCCACGGCCCGCCCTGTTATTTTAAGGCAGGTGTGTTTTATTTTTAAACTACAGTCACCACTGCACCCTATAGTTTCTCCTTTCTCTTGCTTGTCTTCGGTCGAATGACTGGGAGTGGCAGTTAGGGGAGGAGCTATATAGACAGCTCTGCTGTGGGTGATCCTCCTGCATCTTCCTGTTGGGAAGGAGAATATCCCACAAGTAATGGATGATCTGTGGACTGGATACACCACAAGAGAAATAAATTTATCAGGTAAGCATAAATTTTGTTTTTTATTAGATGGTGTTATAATGAGTGTGACAACTTTGTAATGTATTTTTTGTTTTGCAAAATAGTTAACCAGAGCTCTCAGGTGTATCCCGATGCACGTTAAATTAAATTGCGATCAAGCGATCATGTTTAAATTCAACTTATAATACAAGCGTTAAATCCTATGCACGCAAACAGCCGCAATAAACTCAATATCGCTTGCGCATAACTGTTAGAGCAACACTCATAATCTGCCCTATAGTTCTTATTATTATTTTGACTGGCAAAGGCAACTGTTTTATATTATATATAAATGTCCTTAAAGGAGATTTAACTCATTGCTAACTAAATCCTATCTAACACTATTCTAATACTGAATTTATACACAGCCGCTCATTTGAAAGAGGTTTGAATGAGTGGTTTGAACTTAAGACTTTAGGGCCGATTTACTAATGTGCGGGCGGACGGATCATGACCACCGCACATCGATAAATGGCAACAGCATACGCTGTCGGCATTTATCATTGCACAAGCATTTCTCGTGAAATGCTTGTACTGCGCCGCCCCCTGCACATTTGTGGCCAATCGGACGGTAGCAGGGGGTTTTAATCAACCCGATCGTATCCGATGGTGCTGATTGCTGTCTGCTGCCTCAGATGTGGCAGACAAGTAAAGGAGCAGCGGTCTTAAGACCACTGCTTCTTAACGCCTGTTTCCAGCAAGCCTGAAGGCTCACGCGGAAACAGATACTTGACGGGTTGATAAATTAACCCTTTTAACTCTATTCGTTTTGTGTGGATCCTTGGTTGATGCTCTTGATGTATGCAATATAAATGTACTCACATTTCTAGGCTTATTTTAATACATTATTTTCAATTTGAAATTAGTTCATCAGAACATTTTTTTCACAGTTTAAACAAAATGTGATTAATTTCTGGCCGATTGTTGATATTCTGTGCACAGTTGCTTATTGCAATACTGTTTTTTTAACTGAAAGTTTCAGGTGTTTATAACAACATTATAATCCAAAAATATCAAAACATTTACGCCTAGATTACGAGTCTTGAGTTAGCCTTAAAAAGCAGTGTTAAGAGGTCCCAACGCTGCTTTTTAACGCCCGCTGGTATTACGAGTCTGGCAGGTACAGGTGTACCACTCACTTTTCTTCCGCGACTCGAGCATACCGCAAATCCCCTTTCGTCAATTGCGTATCCTATCTTTTCTATGGGATTTGCCTAACGCCGGTATTACGAGTCTAGGAGAAAGTGAGCAGTACACCCTCTCCTGTCAAGACTGATACCGCATTTAAAAGTAACATAAAACTCTTAACTAAAGTGCTAAAAAGTACACTAACACCCATAAACTACCTATTAACCCCTAAACCGAGCCCCCCACATCGCAAACACTTAAATAAAAATGTTAACCCCTAATCTGCCGACCGGACATCGCCGCCACTTTAATAAATGTATTAATCCCTAAACCGCCGCACTCCCGCCTCACAAACACTAGTTAAATATTATTAACCCCTAATCTGCCGTCCCTAACATCGCCGACACCTACCTACATTTATTAACCCCTAATCTGCCGCCCCCAATGTCGCCACAACTATATTAAAGGTATTAACCCCTAAACCTAAATCTAACCCTAACACCCCCCTAACTTAAATATAATTTAAATAAATATAAATAAAATGAATACAATTAATTAAATTATTCCTATTTAAAACTAAATACTTACCTGTAAAATACAGCTTAGGATTTATTTTTATTTTGCTGGCAACTTTGTATTTATTTTAACTAGGTAGAATAGTTATTAAATAGTTATTAACTATTTAATAACTACCTAGCTAAACTAAATACAAAAGTACCTGTAAAATAATAAGTTACAATTACACCTAACACTACACTATAAATAAAATAATTACCTAAACTACCTACAATTAATAACAATTAAATTAAATAAACTAAAGTATGAAAAACAACAAACACTAAATTACAGAAAATAAAAAAATAATTCCAATTTTTTTTAAACTAATTACACCTAATCTAATCCCCCTAATACAATGAAAAAGCCCCCCAAAATAATAAAATTCCCTACCCTATACTAAATTACAAATAGCCCTTATAAGGGCCTTTTGTGGGGCATTGCCCCAAAGTAATCAGCTCTTTTACCTGTAAAAAAAAAATACAATACTGATGCAGCCAATAGGATTGAGCTCGCATTCTATTGGCTGATTGGAACAGCCAATAGAATGTGAGCTCAATCCTATTGGCTGATTGCATCAGCCAATAGGATTTTTCCTACCTTAATTCCAATTGGCTGATAGAATCCTATCAGCCAATCGGAATTGAAGGGACGCCATCTTGGATGACATCATTTAAAGGAACCTTCATTCTTCAGTTGGACTTTGTTTGAAGAGGATGCTCCGCGTCGGCTGGATTGAAGATGGACCCGCTCCGCTCCGGATGGATGAAGATAGAAGATGCCGCCTGGATGAAGACTTCTGGCCGTCTGGAGGACCTATTCTGCCCAGATCGGATGAAGACTTCTGCCCAGATCGGAGGTCCACTTGTGCCCAGCTGGGTGAAGACATCTCAAGGTAGGGTGATCTTCAAGGGGTTAGTGTTAGATTTTATTAAGGGGGGATTGGGTTGGTTTTAGAGTAGCGTTGGGTGTGTGGGTGGTGGGTTTTAATGTTGGGGGGGTATTGTATTTTTTTTACAGGTAAAAGAGCTGATTAGGGAATTTCATTATTTTTGGGGGCTTTTTTTATTTTATTAGGGGGATTAGATTAGGTGTAATTAGTTTAACAAAATTGTAATTATTTTTTATTTTCTGTAATTTAATGATTGTTGTTTTTTGTACTTTAGTTTATTTAATTTAATTGTAATTAATTGTAGGTAGTTTAGGTAATTATTTTAATTATAGTGTAGTGTTAGGTGTAATTGTAACTTAGGTTAGGATTTATTTTACAGGTACTTTTGTATTTATTTTAGCTAGGTAGTTACTAAATAGTTAATAACTATTTAGTAACTATTCTACCTAGTTAAAATAAATACAAACTTGCCTGTAAAATAAAAATAAATCCTAAACTAGCTACAATGTAACTATTAGTTATATTGTAGCTATCTTAGGATTTATTTTATAGGTAAGTATTTAGTTTTAAATAGGAATAATTTAATTAATTGTATTAATTTTATTTAGATTTATTTAAATTATATTTAAGTTAGGGGGTGTTAGGGTTAGACTTAGGTTTAGTGGTTAATAACTTTATTATACTGGCGGCGACGTTGGTGGCGGCGGCAGATTAGAGGTTAATAAATTTAATATAGTTGCGGCGACGTTTGGGGGGCAGAGTAGGGGTTAAGAAATATAATGTAGGGTTTGGCGATTTTGGGGGCAGTAGATTAGGGGTTCATAAGTATAATGTAGGTGGCGGCGGTGTCCGGAGCGGCAGATTAGGGGTTACTAATATAATGTAGGTGGCGGCGGTGTCCAGAGCGGCAGATTAGGGGTTAATAAGTGTAAGATTAGGGGTGTTTAGACTCGGGGTTCATGTTAGGGTGTTAGGTGTAGACATAAAATGTATTTCCCCATAGGAAACAATGGGGCTGCGATAGGAGCTGAACGCTGCTTTTTTGCAGGTGTTAGGTTTTTTTTCAGCTGGCAAAGCCACATTGTTTCCTATGGGGAAATCGTGCACGAGCACGTTTAGCCAGCTCACCGCTACCGTAAGCAGCGCTGGTATTACAGTGAGATGTAGAGCTAAATTTTGCTCTACGCTCACTTTTTAAAGGCTAACGCCGGGTTGAAAAAACCTGTAATACCAGCGCTGTCTTAAGTGAGTGGTGAGAAAAAAAGGCTTGTTAACACTGCACACCATTACCGACAAAAACTCGTAATCTAGCCGTTAGTTTGACTTTGTAGCAAGCTTTACATGTTGGATAATTTGCTTTTGCTTCTAATGCTTTTAGCTGTATATACAAGATTCCTGTAAATGATGGAAATATGTAGTTTAGTTAGCTATCAGGTTGCCTCTGTCTGCTTTTGGTGTCTGTACACTCTGTTATTTTCTCTTAAAACTAGTTTGTTCCTCTCTGGCTGCGATGTTGTGAACTTAATTTCATAGCCATGTCATATTCAGAAAATTATAATATAAAACAAGAACATTGTTAATGCACTCACCCTCCTCTATGATCAGGTAACTCGTGGCTACATTTAATCCTGTGGATTTAATCGTCCTGTATGGGAAACACATTGAGCAAGATTACAAGACGCGCGGCAAATCAGTTGTGAAAACACTGCGCGAGTTACGGCTTTTTCACAATTGGGGTTGCACAACTATTACAATAACTTTGATTGCGCATGTTAAGCCGCATAAACTAAACAGCCAAATCATGTGCGTGTTCACGTATTCCTCATAGAAGTCAATGGAGAAGACAAAGAGAAAAAAAAGCACACACAAACCCTAATATGTTGCCCAAATCCCTTAAAGTATTCTCCTTGAAGGTGTACATGAAAATACGAATATTTCATATTGTTAAAATGTTTTCGTAACGGAATATGTTCTATTTATTTATAAATAAATATTTCTCTATATATGTGATGATTTTTGGACTGATATATCTATTTATAGCGAGAAATTTAAATGAAAAAATATAAATATCTAGATATCTCGTGATCGATATCCAAACTTCGCTTTGAAAATCCCTCTAAGATATTGTTTAATGTGCATAAGATTGTAATGTGAAATATTGTCATTATCTCCATAGTTAAACATATCTCTCTCTCTCTCTCTCTCTCTCTCTATATATATATATATATATATATATATATATATATATATATATATATATATATATATATAAATATAAAAATCCATGTTTCTCTATGTATGTGTATGTATCTCTATGTAAAATCCCTTTGTAGGCTTTTTTTTTTTCTAACAACCGAGATCTCCTATTTTTGAGCCCTTATAACTTTAGTGTGCAATATTTTTTTTTAAATAATTTTAATTAGACAGTGTTAATATGAGTGTAACTGTACTTTGTAATGTATTTTTTAAGTGTTTCGTAAAATTTTTATGTTGCACAAAACTGTTAACTACAGCTCTTCAAGTGCGGAAAGGATTTTTGCATAAAAGGTGAATGCGCGTTTCAAGACTTGAATGGAAATTGATTGCAAAAGTCCACATTGCATGCAGAAAACTCATACCGCGCGACTTGTAATCTTGCCCTTTGAATTCCCAAAATCAAACTTGTACCTCTCAAATAGGATTAATCAGCACTTCATGGCTGCCCTTATATGTATGTTATATTATGTTGTTAGTCACACAACAAAACAATAGATGCCTGAGAGGTAAATAGTTCAAACACAAAGTGCTAGATTACAAGTCCCCTTAGACCACATTGTTAAGGCACTTTTCAGTGCCGTTTTTTTTCCCTAACACCCCACACCCGCCAACTTTAGCCACCAAAAGCTGCCTAGTGCACTTGACCTCTGATTTTTTGAGAGCTAATTGTAGTGGCTGGTTATTTTATCGCATGCCTGTAAACGGGTGAATTTGCCCGTTTGCAGGCACGGTAAATTAAACCTCCACTTGTAATCTAGCCCAAAATATTTAGCGAAATTTAAAAACACTGTTCCGCCCCTTGGATACAACATGCTATGTCATCTGATGCGTTTCGCGCTTTACATCGCTCTTTCTCAAAAATTGTTGTTCAGAAAATTACATTGTCCAGTGCTGGCTCCTGGAAGAATATTGGTAGCAATATTAATCCTAAAAAAAACAATGGAAAAACAGATTTACAAATTACTGTTTATATTTTTATAATAGCTGAAGTCTTATTGAAGCACCCCATAAGCAACAACTTCTTGTACCATAATAACTATCTAAGTTTATGCAAGGGCTCATATTTGAACAAGGTTAAAGAAAAATTAGATCTGTTGATTTGTTTATGCTTAGAGTATATTGCAATTTATGCTCTGATTTGCAAGAAGCCATTTAAAACTTCCATTTTCCTAGCACAATTTGCAGGGTTTTGCTATTTCACAGTAGTCCCTAGCATTTAACAACTATCAGCAGGACAGAAAGTGTCAAGTGAGTTACTGATGATCTTATTCAGGACTCATGGGCGACAGTTGCATTAACTATATTGATAGAATGCTTAACAAATCCTCAACACAAGATATCATAAATTAGGCAGTCTGTAAATATAAATAAATATAAATAACTATTTATACTGGATCTCCTTATAAGTCTAGTAAGATATAGGATGTTGTAGCACAGAATATATGAACAATACTTATATTAAAGGGACAGTCAAACCCAAAATTGTTATTGTTTAAAAAGATAAGCCTTTGCTAACCATTCTCCAGCTTTGCACAACCAACATTGTTCTATTAATATACTCTATAGCATGCCTCTAAATTTCTGCCTGTTTCTGAGCCACTACAGACAGCCTCTTATCATTCTTTTTTATTTGCTTTTCACAACAGGATACTGCTAGTTCATGTGGGCCATATAGGTAACATTGTGTGGAGTTTTTTTATGATTAATTGGCTAAAATCAATAGATATTAAGAAGTCATGTGATCAGGGGGCTGTGAAAAGAGGCTTAGATACAAGGTAATCACAGAGGTAAAAATATATTAATATAACCATGTTTGCTGTGCAAAACTGGGCAATGGGTAATAAAGGGATTATCTATCTTTTTAAACCATAAAAATGTGGGAGTACACTGTCCCTTTAAGTAGAAACATCCTGGGCAATATAATTATTAGCCAGATCCACAAAAGAAGTTGAGTTAACAAATAGTGTTGTGTGTTTAAGCACAAGTACTTCCATGTTGGTTCCTGCCAACCTGCTAGAAGGTGAGAAGTCCACCACATGCCAGTGAGCTCTAGAATTTTCCACTGTATGAGAAGCTTCAAGTTAATCCTTAGCTGCAGTATCCAGTTGAAGAAGAGCTCATCCAAGCCAGTATACTGTGATTCACCATAGAGTAATCCATGGCACTCAACCATCCCCCCTCCAATTTGTACGTCTTTATTACATGAGCTAGGTCCAGCTGAATCAGGTCATCTCTACGCAGGTTGAAACAAAGGGTTTTCAGCTCAAAGTAAAACTTGGAAATGGGCATCTAAGCGATTGCTCAATACAGACAGGACTCCAGTTGCCAAGAATAAAGTGCCCGATGCAACTTCTGTCTCTGTTTGAAAAACAAACGGCTAGATTATGAATTTTGCGTTATGAGGGGTGCGGTACAAACTTGCACGTTATTGTCACCGCTCACTTAACTACATCGCTGGTATTACAGCTTTTTACAAACCCGGCAAGGCAAGAAGTGAGCGTAGAGCAAAATTGAGCTCCATACCGCATTCCAATACCAGCGCTGCTTAAGTCAGCGGTGAGCTGGTTGTACGTGCTTGTGCACGATTTCCCCATAGACATCAATGGGGAGAGCCGGCTGAAAAAAAGCCTAACACCTGCAAAAAAGCAGCGTAAAGCTCTGTAACGCAGCCCCATTGATTCCTATGGGGAAACAAAATGTATGTTTACACCTAACACCCTAACATGAACCCCAAATCTAAACACCTCTAATCTTACATTCATTAACCCCTAATCTGCCGCCCCCGACATCGCCAATACCTACATTATACTTATTAACCCCTAATCTGCCGCTCCGGACATCGCCGCCACTATAATAAACATATTAACCCCTAAACTGCCGCACTTCTGCATCACAAACACTAGTTAAATATTATTAACCCCTAATCTGCCGCCCCTAACATCGCCGCCACCTACCTACATTTGTTAACCCCTAATCTGCTGCCCCCAACGTCGCCGCCACTATATTAAAGTTATTAACCCCTAAACCCAAGTCTAACCCTAGCCCCCTAACTTAAATATAATTAAAATAAATTTAAACAAAACCTACTATTAATAACTAAATAATTCCTATTTAAAACTAAATACCTATAAAATAAACCCTATGATAGCTACAATATAACTAATAGTTACATTGTAGATAGCTTAGGGTTTATTTTTATTTTACAGGCAAATTTGTATTTATTTTAACTAGGTAGAATAGTTACTAAATAGTTATTAACTATTTACTAACTACCTAGCTAAAATAAATACAAATTTACCTGTAAAATAAAACCTAACCTAAGTTACAATAACACCTAACACTACACTACAATTAAATAAATTACCTAAATTAAATACAAATACCTAAATTACAAAAAAAACACTAAATTACGTAAAATAGAAAACAAATTACAAGATCTTTAAACTAATTAAACCTAATCTAATAGCCATGTCAAAATAAATAAAAGCCCGCCCAAAATAAAAAAAAAAACCCTAGCCTAAACTAAACTACCAATAGCCCTTAAAAGGGCCTTTTGCGGAGCATTGCCCCAAAGAAATCAGCTCTTTTACCTGAAAAAAAATACAAACGACCCCCCATCAGTAAAACCCACCACCCACACAACCAACCCTCCAAATAAAACCATAACTAAAAAAAACTAAGCTCCCCATTGCCCAGAAAAGGGCATTTGGATGGGCATTGCCCTTAAAAGGGCATTTAGCTCTATTACGGCTCAAAGCCCTAACCTAAAAATAAAACCCACCCAATAAACCCTTATAAAAACCTAACACTAACCCCCTGAAGATCCACTTACAGTTTTGAAGATCCAACATCCATCCTCAATGAAGCCGGGAGAAGTCCTCATCGAAGCGGCAAGACGTCCTCAACGAAGCCCGGCAGAAGTCCTCAACGAAGCCCGGCAGAAGTCTTCATCCAAGCTGGGAGAAGTGATCCTTCAGACGGGCAGACGTCTTCATCCAGACGGCATCTTCTATCTTCATCCATCCAGTGTGGAGTGGCTCGATCTTCAAGACATCCGGCGCGGAGCATCCTCTTCCAACAAAGTCTTCTTCCAGAATGAATATCTCTTTAAGTGACGTCATCCAAGATGGCGTCCCTTAGATTCCAATCGGCTGATAGAATTCTATCAGCCATCGGAATTAAGGTTGAAAAAATCCTATTGGTTGATGCAATCAGCCAATAGGATTGAACTTCAATCCTATTGGCTGATCCAATCAGCCAATAGGATTGAGCTCGCATTCTATTGGCTGTTCCAATCAGCCAATAGAATGCGAGCTCAATCCTATTGGCTGATTGGATCAGCCAATAGGATTGAAGTTCAATCCTATTGTGATTTTTTCAACCTTAATTCCGTCTGGCTGATAGAATTCTATCAGCCAATCGCAATCTAAGGGATGCCATCTTGGATGACGTCACTTAAAGAGATATTCATTCTGGAAGAAGACTTCGTTGGAAGAGGATGCTCCGCGCCGGATGTCTTGAAGATGGAGCCGCTCCGTGCCGGATGGATGAAGATAGAAGATGCCGTCTGGATGAAGACTTCTGCCTGTCTGGAGGACCACTTCTCCCGGCTTGGATGAACACTTCTCCCGGCTTCGTTGAGGACTTCTTGCTGCTTCGATGAGGACTTCTCCCGGCTTCATTGAGGATGGATGTCGGATCTTCAAAACTGTAAGTGGATCTCCAGGGGTTAGTATTAGGTTTTTTTAAGGGTTTATTGGGTGGGTTTTATTTTTAGGTTAGGGCTTTGGGCCGCAGTAGAGCTAAATGCCCTTTTAAGGGCAATGTCTATCCAAATTTCAGGGCAATGGGAAGCTTAGGTTTTTTTAGTTAGGGTTTAATTTGGGGGGTTGGTTGTGTAGGTGGTGGGTTTTACTATTGGGGGGTTGTTTGTATTTTTTTTTTCAGGTAAAAGAACTGATTTCTTTGGGGCAATGCCCCGCTAAAGGCTCTTTTAAGGGCTATTGGTAGTTTAGTTTAGGCTAGGGTTTTTTTTTTATTTTGGGGGGACTTTTTTATTTTGATAGGGCTATTAGATTAGGTGTAATTAGTTTAAAGATCTTGTAATTTGTTTTTTATTTTATGTAATTTAGTGTTTGTTTGTTTTTTGTAATTTAGGTAATTGTATTTAATTTATTTAATTGTATTTAATTTAGGTAATTTATTTAATTGTAGTGTAGTGTAAGGTGTTATTGTAACTTAGGATAGGTTTTATTTTACAGGTAAATTTGTATTTATTTTAGCTAGGTAGTTAGTAAATTGTTAATAACTATTTAATAACTATTCTACCTAGTTAAAATAAATACAAACTTGCCTGTAAAATAAAAATAAACCCTAAGCTAGATACAATGTAACTATTTGTTATATTGTAGCTAGCTTAGGGTTTGTTTTATAGGTAAGTATTTAGTTTTAAATAGGAATTACTTAGTTATTAATAGTAGGTTTTATTTAGATTTATTTTAATTATATTTAAGTTAGGGGGTGTTAGGGTTAGGGTTAGACCTAGGTTTAGGGGTTAATAAATTTAGTATAGTGGCGGCGACTTTGGGGGTGGCAGATTAGGGGTTAATAAATGTAGATAGGTGGCGGCGATGTTAGGGACGGCAGATTAGGGGTTAATAATATTTAACTGTTTGCGAGGCGGGAGTAGGACGGTTTAGGGGTTAATGTGTTTATTATAGTGGCGGCGATGTCGGGAGCGGCAGATTAGGGGTTAATAATTTTATTTTAGTGTTTGCGATTCGGGAGGGCCTCAGTTTAGGGGTTAATAGGTAGTTTATGAGTGTTAGTGTACTTTTTAGCACTTTAGTTATGAGTTTTATGCTACAGCTTTGTGGTGTAAAACTCATAACTACTGACTTTAGAATGCGTTATGAATCTTGATGGTATAGGCTGTACCGCTCACTTTTTGGCCTCCCAGGACAAGCTTGTAATACCGGCGCTATGGAAGTCCCATAGAAAAAAGAAATAGAAAAAAAGTTGATTTGCGGTAAGGCCAAAAAAGTGTGCGGTGCCCCTAAATCTGCAAGACTCGTAATAGCAGCCGTAGTCAAAAAGCAGCGTTATGAGCCTTAACGCTGCTTTTTTACTCATAACGCAAGACTTGTAATCTAGCCGAATGTTATTGCCTCTTTTGAATGATAAAAGTGAATTATGTGTCTGTAAAGGTTACTACTTCTCTCAGAGAAGTTGAATGTGGACCTTGCTGAGGGGGGCTTTAGTGAGAGGTCAACCCTCCTCTGTTAACAGTGGGTCTTTAAAAGTTCTGGAATACTGGTACAATAAAAAGTATTAAGAGGTCTCAGTCATTTCACCAATCTACAGAGATGCTATATGTGTACAGATTTGGAAATATTTACTTTTGTAGGGTTGAGCTGGGTCTATGGAATAGTTTAATTCTGATAACAAAAATATGTAATTTTATTAGTCTCCTGTTTTTTTAGTTTACCCTACAAACACTGCTTTTTGAAGGCAGTTCACAGGCTAGTATTGCCACAGATGATGATTTTTTGTTGAATTTTATATTGTTTAAGGTGCTCACTTTTGATATATCTACTTTTAAATGAACAAATATATGGTATAGTTATCCTTTCTATCTAAACAATTACATTTTTTAGTTTTTGAGTTGTGATAGCCATGGTGTTAAAGAATAATATAGAAATTTTCAGTTAGCCTTTTTGTCTTCAATTTACATAACTCTATGTGATTAAAAATATGTCATGAATCTTTATCAAAGAGGAAAAGTATAGAACACTGAGTTTGAAGCTTCTTCCTAAGTAAGTCTTTCAATGGATAAGGAACAATTAGAAAATTGTATACCCATTAAGGTGTTTACTATTAGCAAATATATACGTTTATTGGGTTAAACAGGATTTGTTAGTTTCCCTCAATAACAAAAGGATGGCATTTTTTTATCTTTGTCATGATCACATGTCAAAAATGACAAGCCATTGTTTGTTACCAATGTTAGTTTTTGGTGCTCTTATGGTTTTCACTGATTGGGTATTAGATCCAGCCTGTGAAATGTTGCAAAATGGTGCACTTTGCTAGCCATCAGGTTAAGAAACATTATATATGTTTATAATATATGTGTCTAGAAGGCATGGAGCATACTTATCTGCCCCTTTCTGCTCAAAGATGTGTAGGCCTTCCTCTTTGTACTTTCAGGAGAGCTCCAACTCTTAAAAACAAGCTAACACCTAATAAAATAGTAATGAAAAAATCATATAATAATTTCCATCTGAAGTGTATTGAGAATCATTTTTTAAGTAAGAAAGGTACCTCTAAATAAGGGAAGAAACGTTGTGGCCTATGTAAGTATATTACACCAGGCACTGATAGTTTTAAATCCAACATGACTAAAGAAAAGTTTTGTATCTGCTCTAGAATTACTTGTGATTCCACATTTGTTGTAGATATTTTAGAATGTATTTGTGGACTCCAGTATACAGGTAGAACCTCTAGACCCATCAAAAAAAGATGGGGGGAACATCTTAGAAATATGAAAAATGCCTCCTTAAAACATAGTGTTCCTAGACTTGTATTATGTAATCATACTTCCGATACTGATACTCTTAAGATTATACCCATCAAGTTCATCCCCAAATCCTGGGGTGTAAATAGATATACGAGACTCAGGCAGAGAGAAACATATTGGATTTGGAAGTTGCAGACTTTGTCACCTTATGGTCTGAATGAAAATATTGATATGGAGGCATTTATTGATTAATTCACTGACTGGATAGTTCTCTGTGGCTTGTTTATTTTAGTTCTGTTTATTTTATCTCTGTTCGCTGTTTGTTATTTGCTAATATGTACTATATATTTGTGTTCTGGAGCATATGGGATTCATTTATGTATTTTTACAGATTTTTTAATTTTATTGTATTTTTCATAGATAATGTTTAGGACCATATTATCAAGATCTATCTATCTTTGTAAGAATATATTTTTGTTTTAATTAGTGACATCCACCTACGGCTAGATTTAGAGTTGGGCGGTAGCCGTCAAAACCAGCGTTAGAGACTCCTAACGCTGGTTTTTACCGCCATCTGGTATTTGGAGTCAGTCAGGAAAGGGTCTAACGCTCACTTTCCAGCCGCGACTTTTCCATACTGCAGATCCCCCTATGCCATTTGCGTATCCTATCTTTTCAATGGGATCTTTCTAACGCTGGTATTTAGAGTCATGGCTGAAGTGAGCGTTAGAAATCTAACGACAAAACTCCAGCCGCAGAAAAAAGTCAGTAGTTAAGAGCTTTTTGGGCTAACGCCGGTTTATAAAGCTCTTAACTACTGTGCTCTAAAGTACACTAACACCCATAAACTACCTATGTACCCCTAAACCAAGGTCCCCCCACATCGCCGCCACTCTATTAAAATTTTTTAACCCCTAATATGCCGCCCCCAACGTCGCCGCTACCTACCTACAATTATTAACCCCTAATCTGCCGACCGAACCGCGCCGCTATTATAATAAAGTTATTAACCCCTAATCCGCCTCACTCCCGCCTCAATAACCCTATAATAAATAGTATTAACCCCTAATCTGCCCTCCCTAACATCGCCGACACCTAACTTCAAGTATTAACCCCTAATCTGCCGATCGGAGCTCACCGCTACTCTAATAAATTTTTTAACCCCTTAAGCTAATTCTAACCCTAACACCCTCCTAAATTAAATATAATTTAAATCTAACTAAATAAATTAACTCTTATTAAATAAATTATTCCTATTTAAATCTAAATACTTACCTGTAAAATAAATCCTAATATAGCTACAATATAAATTATAATTATATTGTAGCTATTTTAGGATTAATATTTATTTTACAGGCAACTTTGTATTTATTTTAA
Organism: Bombina bombina; assembly: GCF_027579735.1. Classification (NCBI taxonomy): domain Eukaryota; kingdom Metazoa; phylum Chordata; class Amphibia; order Anura; family Bombinatoridae; genus Bombina; species Bombina bombina. Next base: position 1,180,307,298 of record NC_069501.1, on the reverse strand, counting down.
CCAGGTACAATAGCTATTAAATAGTTCCGATCAGCCAATAGAATGCGAGCTCAATCTAATTGGCTGATCCAGGTTTAATTGTAACTTAGGTTAGGATTTATTTTACAGGTAATTTTGTAATTATTTTAACTAGGTAACTATTAAATAGTTATTAACTATTTAATAGCTATTGTACCTGGTTAAAATAAATACAAAGTTGCCTGTAAAATAAATATTAATCCTAAAATAGCTATAATATAATTATAATTTATATTGTAGCTATATTAGGGTTTATTTTACAGGTAAGTATTTAGCTTTAAATAGGAATAATTTATTTAATAGGATTTATTTCGTTAGATTTAAATTATATTTAATTTAGGGGGGTGTTAGTGTTAGGGTTAGACTTAGCTTTAGGGGTTAATCCATTTATTACAGTAGCGGCGAGATTCGGTCGGCAGATTAGGGGTTAATAATTGAAGTTAGGTGTCGGCGATGTTAGGGAGGGCAGATTAGGGGTTAATACTATTTATTATAGGGTTATTGAGGCGGGAGTGAGGCGGATTAGGGGTTAATAACTTTATCATAGTAGCGGTGAGGTGCGGTCGGCAGATTAGGGGTTAATTATTGTAGGTAGCTGGCGGCGACATTGTGGGGGGCAGATTAGGGGTTAATAAATATAATATAGGGGTCGGCGGTGTTAGGGGCAGCAGATTAGGGGTACATAGGTATAATGTAGGTAGCGGCGGTATACGGAGCGGCAGATTAGGGGTTAATAATAATATGCAGGGGTCAGCGATAGCGGGGGCGGCAGATTAGGGGTTAATAAGTGTAAGGTTAGGGGTGTTTAGACTTGGGGTTCATGTTAGAGTGTTAGGTGCAGACGTAGGAAGTGTTTCCCCATAGGAAACAATGTAGCTGCGTTAGGAGCTGAACGCTGCTTTTTTGCAGGTGTTAGATTTTTTTTCAACTCAAACAGCCCCATTGTTTCCTATGGGGGAATCGTGCATGAGCACGTTTTTTAAGCTGGCCGCGTCCGTAAGCAACGCTGGTATCCAGAGTTGCAGTGGCGGTATATATGCTCTACGCTCCCTTTTTGGAGCCTAACGCAGCCATTCTGTGAACTCTAAATACCAGCGGTATTTAAAAGGTGCGGGGGGAAAAAAGCACGCGTAGCTAACGCATCCCTTTGGTCGCAGAACTCTAAATCTAGCCGCTAGTGATATACCGAAAACTGATATTTTTTTAGTGCTGTCCTCTGATAACAAGTAGCCGATATGATCAATTGCTGGTATTTGTATCAATCCGGACTAAGGTGTTGGGTCCATTGTGCTGTTATGTATATCATGTAACTCACATGGCTACTTTGAATATATTATCTCCATTGGTGAATATATTGATCAATTATACACGCTGTCCAATGATTTACTTTCCATGGTCTTGTGTTCTTATCCAATTAGAGCATTACACACCTTACGGACATGTACAGTCGCTTGGTGAACACGCCGAACATGTCAGGTATTTAAGCTCACGTTGTACATTTGTTTGTTATCACCTGATGAAACAGTCATGTACTGAGAAACGTGTTGTGAATAAACTGTATTTTAACCTTTGATTGTGAGCGTTTGGTTATCCCCTGGGGGTGGAATATTGGTTCCTCTTTCTGATCGATCATCCCAGCTTCAGAAACCTCAGCGGTGCTATCTTGAACCTGGACAGCGGCTCCTGCAGAGTCATCTGGACGGCTCTGATAGTTTAGCCTGCCCTATTTGCACTGTTGAATGTATTGTGTTTGAGAGTATTGTGTATACTCTTTGCTCCTTTTTGGTGTCTGTTGTGACTTACTTCACTATTGGAGCGCCCTCTTTTATCTCATCTGCCCAGCTGCTGGGGGAAATACGTTTATCGTTTAAAGAGGAGCAGCTCTTAATGAACTTTTCACACTATTTGAGTGGAGTAGATTTATCATTTTTAGTGCATATATGCATATGCCTGCACTTTTGATTTTTGTTTTGAAAGCATGTTTTTCTATTGATATTTGGCGCAGCCAGTTTATTTGAGATTCGTTCTCAAATATATTTGTTTCTTGTATTTTAAGTACAGCAGGACATTCCTTATATGACCACAGTTTTTCAACTGATCTTTAGGTCAAGAAAAACAATCCTCTAGCGAGAAATAATACATTCCACATTCATATGAATGACCGGAAGGGAGACAAACACACTTCTCGACCTCAACAGCCGGCAATCTGCTAGAGGAAGGGTAGCAAAGGACTTGCGTCATCCAGGAGCATCAAAGAATGGCCCCAAACACGTCTCAACCGGAACAGACAAGGTGCAAAGCCCAAGGAAGCGGGGAATTAACCACTAAAGAGAAAAATAAACAAGGAAGGCTGCACAACGGGTATAAATCAAAGAGGAGGTTTATTTGGAAAATAAAACCTAGGCAGACATGGAAAAGGCAAGCAGACTGACGCGTTTCGCACACCATAGTGGCGCTTAATCATAGACTAAGCACCACTAGTGCCAAACTTGCCTTTTCCTACCTGCCTAGGTTTAATTTTCCAAATAAACCTCCTATTTTATTTATACTCGTTGTGCAGCCTCCGTTGTTTATTATACACTTCTTGATATCCAGGTGATCCCCTTAAAGCAGGTGTATCCTACCATCCGCCCGTGCTTAACCCTCAAAAGTAGCACAAAATAGGACAACAATACACACACTCCTACTGCCGTAGAATGCTGCAGGGGTGTCTTGTCCCAAACCAAAAAGTTCATATATGGGCAAATGTATGTAAAAGATTGGTTGAAAAAAACGGTAGTGTAGTTGTAAAGTTATTTCAGGTAATTATGTATATCACCTCACCTCAAAGTCATTTGAAGTAAAACATAACTTTTATTTAATGGCATGAAATAAAATGTACATACCTGGATTTTTCTGATAAAGTACTGTGATAGTCACTATAAATAAAGCTATGGCGAAACGCACCTAGTGACGCAATACAGGGTGGTGACACACTACAGGGGTCGGAGGTATTTAAACAGTACACAGTACTTTATCAGAAAAATCCAGGTCTGTACATTTTATTTCATGCTTTTAAATAAGTTATGTTTTACTTCAAATGACTTGGAGGTGAGGAAAGTTTTTCCTGGATGTTTGGCAACCTGCTGACAGGTGATATACATTATTATCCACTTCTCGACCTCAGTTGCCCTTTACTAGGTCACTCCCAGCTAATGCTTAGCTTCTTACCGGAACTTACAGTATGTGAAAAAAAAACAAGCCCTGACATATCCCCCACTGCAAGGAACTGCGGGGCGAAATGTGAGTAAGCAAAGTAAGGAAATTGCTGTGGCACACAGTCTGCAAGCAACTTTTTCATAACTATTGCTGATAAGTATACACATTCTTTCTATATGGGAACTGTGGATACATGGGCTGCTTTAAGATCTTATGAACAATAACTTGGATCTCTGCCTCTTCATGATCGTAAATAAGAGTTGTGATATGGGTGATTCATGGGAAGATATTCCATTGGTGGATTCAGAACACATTGTATTGGGTTATGGGGGTTCCATTGACAGAGTAATGCTTTCAATGGGCACCAAGAAATTTGTATAAAAAGGAGTATAGTAGCATGGATAGAGCCCCCAATCTGTGACTGTCCTGCAGGACAATTGGCAGACGTGGACTATTGAGAATGTGACTGGGGCATACAGACTGCACACACGCCTCAGTTACACTCAGACATATGCATCAGTCCATTTCCCTGTATATGCTGAGATCAGTGCTGGGATTATGCGGAACAGGTCAATACCAAAACAAGTTTAACATAGAATTAGGCACTATTTAAAAAAAGGTTATTTAAGATTTCTGCCTCTATATATTATTCAAATCCCTTGACTTATATTACATTTTCCAATTTTACTGTAATATAAATACTAATATATAATAATATCTATCTTTTTGTCTTGCAGTGCTAAAGTGGAAGACAGTTCAGTCTCATTCTTACGTGCTCTTCAGCAGTTTGTAACTCCAGATCTCCAGCTGGTATGTACTAAGAATTTTAGGATCTATAAATAAAGAACAAATTTTAGATACAAAAAGATAAACAATAAATGAGTTTCTATTGACGTAAAAGGAAAACTGGTTAGCATGGTATTAGTGGGTATATCTTGTTGTGTTATTGGGTATCTGTGGTAATAAGGGGTTCATTTAAGATTTTATAACTAAATATCATCCCTCTCCACACAACATGAAATGTATTTTCAAGAGCTATGAGACAAAGATATTTTAACCTGTCATGTCTTTGCACCGCCTAAGCAAACCAACCTGCCAGTGAATATAAAATGATGTATAAATTGGTGCCTTTATAGAAGCTCTTTTTCCACTATTGACTTTAAAACTGGGATAATAAGTAACATAGGGGTGTATTGCAATCAGTCAAAATACCATTGTTTAAGTGCATTCTTTGTTATTGCATGCGTTTTGTATATATAAAAAGCCTATTACAGTTCAAGAACCTATATTTTATACACTTTTCAAGCGCAGACCTCCCAACTATACCTATTTAATAGAAACAGTCCCTAATTCTCTCCCGCTGTTCTTCTGAGACAGCCGTATGTCTGATTTGTCAAATTTCCCTTAGCCCCACCCACAACTTGCCCAGACATGCCTACAACTCAAACAGACACGCCCACTGACCGCACAGACAAGCCCACAGTCCCACTCACTATCCCAGCTTGGGTTGCGAACCCCCCCCCTTATTTTCAGGGATCTCCCTTATTTACCCAAACTTATTTAGTCTCCTAAGCGCCCGTATTTATCTGCCCTTAGATTATTTTTCTCCTTTTTTTTTACAAAATGTAAAATCTTCATTCCAAGCATTTAATTAATATTGTACTCTTGTACTATTATTTACTATTTTAGTTTATTTAGTTAATAATTTCAATGTATCTGGCAGTTTAATGTCTTTACTTCCACAGTGCCTTAAATGAGAAATAGAGTTCATGGATTTCCAGATGGTTGTTAAAAGTATTAGGCTTGACTGTTTGTCAGAAGATGATGTACCTTTATATGAAGAATTTTGTTGTATCAAAATGTATCATATGTAAAAAAAATGTTTTGTTTTGTTTTTGTAACTACTGTAAAATTTATTGATTTTCTATGTGAAATTTGTTGATTCGTTAAACTCACTTATTCTCTTTTAAAAAAAATTGGCAATCCTAATCCACAAAACCCTCCGACACAGCCCTGCCCACAAAAAAGTGACCACCACCCTCAACTTCTTGAGTCCATAATACCTAGGCCTGTGTTCCCTCTAATTAGTTTGAGAATTGTGAGCAAAAATTTGCACCTGTGCGCTTTTTATTCTTGAGTGCAGTCAAACTTGAAAATGTTGTAAAGGTAATAACACACACAAACGTGCTCAAATGTATTCACATACTCTCTCTCTTACACACCAACTTTCTCTCTATCTCATATACTCAGTCACACGCATACTCACACTCTCTTACAGAGTCACATTCTCTCACACATGCACACTCTCACACTCTCTATCACACAAACATTCTCCCTCACACACACACTTAGCGCATTAACTTTGCTAACTTACGTAGAAAATAAATTGGTTCAATCAATACAGGTATGAGAGATTTTGTTTTATATATTATCGGATATACTTACACATATTCTCTCACACACAGACACTCTCACACACACACGAGATTTATCATACACAATCTCTCACACACACACACTCTCACAGTCATTCACCCTTTCTCACACTCACACACTCTTTGGGGCTGATTTATCAAGTGCCAAATGGCCCCTGATTCCGCGCGAGTCTTCAGGATCATGTCCGACAGACATTTGAAAAATCGGCCCCATGCACTCACACACTATCTCACATTCTCTTTCTCTCGCGCACACACAGACACACACAAATAATCACAGACAGTATTAACCACACACAGACACACACACAAATTATTACATAGTATAAATTAGTATAATAAATTATTTTATTATAATATTGAATATTATAAATAATTAAGAATTATTAACAGATGTTTAGCTTCCATGAATTAATTTGCAGATTAGATAAAAATAATAGATAATTTGCTCATATAAAACAATAGATCTTTACATTTGGAGAAACTCAAACAACACTCAAACTCAAATTAAATTTGAAGCCCTGAAATTAAAGGGACAGTAAAGTCAAAATTAAACTTTCCTGATTCAGATAGAACATGCAATTTTAAACAACTTTCCAATATACTTCTGTTATCAAATTTGCTTTGTTCTCTTGGGGGTCCATTTATCATTGTGCAGACGGACATGATCCGCTATAGCGATTCCTTTTTCAATTTACATTTTATGATATATTTATGATCTTTTCATGCTAAAAGACACCATGTAACAATATGCAGAGGCATAGATAAGCTTCTTCATAAATAATCTAATTTAGAGAAAAAGTACTGCAATTCCTGTGCAGTGCACTCTTTTAAAAGGATTGTGCACTGTCTGGGAAAAAGGTGTTTGCACGCACGCATACAAACCTTAAAGGGAAGGTAAACTTAGCTGTATTACTGTGCACTTATCTGCAATACAGCAAAAATCAATGGTACTTTCATTCATCAAAATCTTAAAATGTATCTCTATTATTAGTTTTTTAATTTATTAGCAGCAATCTTACAAGCGTTAGATTCAACCCGTTTTTTTTTTTTTCCCAGCTTCTTGGTCACGTTGAGTTTCTGGCCAATTGACTTCCTGGCCGTTAGACGGCCGTCATTTGACGTCACCGCAATCTCTAAAGCTCTGCGCATGCGTTAGGTTACTTCCTCTCCATTGAAAACCAAGCGCGTTGCCGAGATCAATGACGCTTGCATGACGCTTGCTATTTGTAATGCAAAAGGGCATTAACGCATGCGCATTATGTGAGATTCTGGATGTTTTGCGCATGCGCTGTATTTTACGAAGCCGGGCACGAGCATTGTAGGCACGTATAGAGCGGGTGGGAACGCTCTATACGTTATAAGCTAAAGAGAGAGGAAATTGATGGTGGGCGGAGCTTGGAACAGAACTGTCGGGTAGAACAAAATATATTTTTAAAAGAAATATGTTAGGTTAAAAAAAAACAAAGTTAGCGACTGTGCATTTTGCAAGGTGATAGATAAAATAATGTTTACAGAAAGAGAAAACTTTTCCTTCACTTTAAAGGGAACGGTAACCTAGGCTCAAATGTTGGGAGATATACAAGTGGATTTGTAGTATGAAAACTTCCCTTGTTCCTTGCATGGGGACATTTCGAACACCTCAGTTCAATCAATACCAAAAACACTTTTCTGGCAGATTTTAAAAGATTTTTTTAACTTCTCAGATTCCATATATTGTCTGTTTCAAATGACATAATGTGGCTGTTTGCTCAGTTCACTTGATCTCATTTGCTTAATAAAACATTACAAAATAAAAGTCATATCACATTTTTAAACTAAAAAACTTTTAATATGATTTAATTTATAATTAATTTGTAAGAGCACTAGATGACAGCACTATTTCCTGACATGTAGTGCTCCAAATGTCTACCTAGATATCACTTCAACATAAAATACCATGGAACAAAGCAATTTTGATAATAGAAGTAAATTGGAAACTGTTTTAAAATCACATGCTCTGTTTGAATCACAAAGGACAGTTTGGGGTTTCATATCCCTTTTTGGAACTTAAGTGGGAATGGCAACTCTACAAGCATTGCTTGCCAAAGGGCTGATGATCAGAATGGAGGTGAAGTATAACCCTAGGGGAAACCTCCAGGAAACTCGTTCTAAAGATTAAGCAGCAGGAGTGTTTTTGAAGAGGGCTAACTTTCTTTCCCACATTTAACCTAAAGTTTCCCTGCTCTCTACAGTGACCGGACTTGCTGCTGCTTGATGTGGGATCCTAAATACTGGGCTGTGATTAGGGTTGCCACCTGCCCCGGTTTCACCGGGACAGTCCCGGTCTGGGACTGTATGTCCCGTGTCCTGGAACGATTGTCAAATACCCTGGGCTAAGAGAGCTCCCCTGGCGCAGCAGTGAGCACCTAGCCCGGGAGGAGAGACGGAGCCTGGAGTATGTGGGAGGGAGGGGGCAGAGGAGGGTCACACCCATCCATCGCTGCGCTGCGCAGCTGTGATGCACAGATTTATTAGCGCCATCTAAAGAGACAAACAGTCAAACAGCAGAGGTGTGTGCAGCCATGCCAGTCCCCTAACTAACAGCACAGCACAGAGGTACAATTTACAAACCTGTTACCTGGAGACTAGCTTCTTATACCACAGGGTCACATTGTGCTCTTAGTCAGGGTGTTCTCATGTAATGTACTGGCTGCGGCATATATATATATATATATAAATTGATTTCATATTGAATTTGAAGCTGCGCGAAGCTGCGCGAAGCCACGCCCCAAGCCACGCCCCCTCTACCCCCATTTAGAAAGTGTCTAGGAATCTTCTAGGCAAAAGGTGGCAACCCTAGCTGTGATGTTTGTCAGTGAAAGCTGCCCAGAGAGCTGTCAAGGAAGGTAGGGGGTTGGGACATGTGCTTTCTATGTTAACTGCCTATGGTATAAGGTAGCAGCAGTACCAGTGTCATTGTTTGTAATACTTTATCTACTCATATAATCCAGGCAGGTTTGCTAAAAACTTTAATTGCTGCAGATTGACTATCAGCAGCAATTAAAGTTTTTATCAAACCTACCTGGTTTATATGAGGATATAAAGCATTGATATATAGTCCTCTGAAACCTCTGGAATGTATGTTTGTGTTTACTGCTTTCCAGATATATATATATATATATATATATATATATATATATATATATATATATATATATATATATATCTCAAAATAACAAGATTATTGCATTGAGCAATGATACTTTTTTTATTGGACTAACTATACATTTATAAGTTGACAAGCTTTCGGAAGAGTTCCTTCCTTTATCAAGTCTAAAGCAATGCTGACCAATTCAATGGAATTTACAGATTGTATCTTAAAACACAGAATAGCTAAGAAGAGAGTGCAGGGAGAGGAGGAGGTCTTCTACCTCCTCCTCTCCCTGCACTGTCTTCTTAGCTATTCTCTGTTTTAAGATACAATCTGTATCTGTATCTGGAGCCAAACGACGTAACCGGTCCCACTGCAAACGGTAAAGAGCATCAGCAACCTCATTTTGCTTCCCCGAACATGTACAGCTCTAAACAAAACATTGCATTGCATTCATTTCAGTACAAATATTCTTAACAACTGAACCACAGGAGGTGACAATGCTGACAATCTGTTCAGAGCCATCACTACCCCCATATTATCAGAATGGAATGTCACTCTTTTGTTGGACAACAAATGTGGCCAGACATGCAACGCCACCACTAGCGGGAGCAGTTCCAGTAGCACCAGATTCTTAGTGAAACCCAATTCAGCCCACCTCTCCGGCTACTGTCCCACGCACCACCTGCCATTCAGATGAGCCCCAAAACCAATGGCCCGTGAAGCATCTGTGAACAAATGAAGATCCGAATCCCGTATCCCTTCCTCCTGGACCAAAGCCCTCCCGTTAAACTCCCTCAAGAAATCCCACCAAACTTTCAAATCCTCCATGAGCTCTTTCTTTAATCGAATTTGGTGAAAAGGCTCCTTCCCACCGGAATGAACTTACATGCAAAATTAAGTGTCCCAATCAACGACTAGAGATCCCTTAATTTGAGCTTCTGCTTCCCCAGTGCCCCTTCAATCGTCTCCACCAAATCAACTATTTTTTTCCTCCGGCAACCTACATTCCATCCTGACTGAATCAATTTCAATACCCAAAAAACTTAGGCACGATGTCGGGCCATCCGTCTTATCTCCCGCCACTGGGATACCAAAATACCTTGCTACTCTCATGAATGCTGCCATGAGGTGCTCACAGTCCCGCGACCCATCCAGGCCCATTAGAAATAGAAAATTGTCCAAATAATGGACCAATGACCTCAAACCCGCCTGCTGTCTCACAACCCATTCTACAAAACAACTAAATTTTTCAAAATATGAGCAGATCATCGAACACCCCATCGGCAGGCACAAATCTACAAAATACGAATCGTCAAAAAAACAACCTAACAAGCGATGACATCTGGGGTGCAACAGGCAAAACACCACCTAAACATCAACTTTAGCCAACAACGCCCCACTACCTGCTGTCCGAACCAAACCCACCGCCTTATCGAACGATGCATAACAAACTGCCGCCAACTCAGGATCAATCCCATCATTCACAGAAGCCCCTTTTGGATAAGACAGATGGTGGATCATCCTATACTGACCCGGGGATTTTTTTGGAACTACCCCTAACGGCGAAACCCTCAGATTAGCCAAAGGAAGCACCTTAAATGGACCCGCCACCCTACCTAATGAAACCTCTTTAATCAACTAATCCCTTACAATCTCCGTGAATTCCCTCACTGATTTTAAATTTCTGGACGCTCTGGACCCCGCCCCCTCCTTGAATGGAATCCAAAACCCAGAGCTAAAACCTGTCAACAGCATTTCCGCATCTACCTCCCTCGAGACCCCCCTAGCATACTGGTCTAACCACGGCACCATCCTTACGACCTTCACCGGCGTCCGGGCCCTGTACAGCCATGTCCCCTGCCCTAGCTGGCATTCGCCCCCACTCGAAACACTTAGAGTATGCGTGCACTCCCCCACAACCCAAGCACTCATGCTTATACTTACATGCCCCGCCGAACCGACATTGGCCGTCATGAAACTGGAAACACAGCCCTTTTCTGAACGCCACTGCTGTGTTTGTTCCGACCCCACCAGTGCTTGCTCCTGCCCCACGAAAGAACTGCTCACCATGAAGGGGTGTCATCATCTCCAACCATATCCCCATGTCCCGATCATCCCACTTCATGTCCGGGCACACAGCTATCTGCTTCTGAAACTGCTCATCATACCGCCACCATGCCATGCCACCATATGTACGGTATGCTGCTGAAATCTCATTGAAATAACAAAGCAATGCATAGCCTTGTTCCGGGAACTTCCCTGCGGTCACACTAGCCAGGATACAAAAGGCCCGCGACCAATTGCCAAAAGTCCTTTTTGTGCTCCTCTTCCTCCTTCTTCCCTTGCTCTACCTTTGGGTCCTCCTTAATCTCCACAAACTGCTCAAGAGGAAGCAATGAAAAGATCTCCAAAAACTCCCTCTTCCAAATCTTCTCCTTAATCCCTTGCGTCAGATGGATGCCCAAAGGCCCAATTGTGCACAAACATGGCCTGCTCAAGGCTACCTCAGACACCTTAATAATGCCCCCCCCCCCTGAGCTTTGGACCCCTTGCTGTCCCCACACTCCAGCCACCCCCCCTTCGCTACATTGTTTTTCCACCTGAGCCACCAATTCTTTTAACCCCTTCAACAACACCAAATTCAGACCCCACTTGCAGCCCCTGCATTACTATTCACAGAAGTGTTAGCCCCAGTCCCTGGCACCTCACCTGCTGTAGAAGTTGCCGTAGCAGGTCCCAAACTGCTGCCGCCCCTGCCCTCCAGCTCCCCGGCCTCCACCATCCTGGCCCTCTCCTCCGGCTGTACTTCAGATCTCCTGCTTGTATCCCTGTGGTGCCCAGACGAACATGCTCTCTGTTGATCCCTTGTCCTTTCTGGTTTACTCCTCCTTCTGGGAGACCTGTCCAGCCTTCCCCAGGTTTGTGATGTGTGCGTGGCTCTACCCCTCCAGGCATCCACTGGCGAGCGGGACCTCGCTCACTGTCTACTGCTTCCAGCCCCGCCGGATCCTTGGCCCCCACTTCTGGGGCCGTCCTCCCCTCCAGCCTGTGAAGGAAACATAATTTCAGAACCGGCCAAACCAGACCATCCTGTACACGTCCCGACCCTGCTGTCCTCCCTCCGGTGCCTCCTTTCCTTGCCCTGAGCAGGATTCCCATCTGCCCCCCATGCTCCCGGCAGCACCAGGTGACCACAACTGCAACAATTGCGCCAAAGCCCTCATATCCCCACCTGGTCTGCCGTACTTGGTCTAGCTTCCTTTACCCCTCCATGCCCTTCTTCCTCAAATTCGTTGTAGGAATCCCCTAGAAATATGGTGTCCATGTTATTGAAGTCCAGCTCTTCAGGAGGCGTCGCCCACCTGGCAGGCCTGCCGTCACTGGTTCCAGGTATCTCTGGAAGACCAAGGAAGGAGAGAAGGGAGGGGGGATACAGCCTCCATCATTGAATTATTCCAAAAACCCCCACAGACCACCCGCCACCCTTTCCCCCCCACACGCAAGGACCCACAGGGGGGAGGAGGGGAGAAAGGGGGGCAGCAGAAGGGGGGGCTGGGGGGACCACATTGGTCCAGCCGATGGATACAGGACCCTAGCTTTAGCTGCCCACATGGACCCCCTATGAGCGCCCATTGAACTAACCCTCACCCTCCCCATAGCTTCACAAAGGGGGGGGACCACCTCACATCACCTATCTCCCTGACTCCAACCCATGCGAACCTGGGACCTGCAATCCCCTATCCCCACATATCCAGCACCTGCAAACACTTGGGTTCCCCATATCCTTTCACTGCCACCCCCCCTAAATCAAATTCCTGCCATCCCTGCACCCTTGTAAACCTCCCCCCTTTCCCCCACTTGGCACAGGCCCCACCCCTTGCACAATTCCCACAAAATCCCCCATACCTACCCAGCACCCCCTGCCTTCCCACTGCATTAGCCCTATATGCCCCCCAAGCCAGGCCCTGGTCTCATTAAACTGGGCCCAATGCAGCCATGCTGCCACTGTACAGAACCACCCCAAAAGGCCCCAGCTCCGCTCCCCCGCCCCCATCGAAAACCAACCCACCACTAAAACCCGCCCGCTCCAGCCCGACACCCTGTGCGGCCTGCGCTTCACCTCTCTCTAAGGCCTAGCCATACATGCGCCTCCCTTTGACAGGCCCCCGCCTACCACCACAGCCGTTGACACCTAATGTCTCCAGCACATTTCCCCGCCTCACCTCTACCAGCAGCCCCAGCCGGCGGCTGAGTCTTCTCCTTTGGCGGTCTCCCCAGCCTTCCTCCCGCATGGCGGGTGGTGCCACCTCCAGTTCCTCCTCCTGAAGCTGCCTCCTCCACCAGTGCCGGTCCAGCCCCCGCAGCGGGCCTCTCTGGCATTAAGCTCCCTGCTGGTCATCCAATGGGCCTCCTAGGAAATGTCCCTCTGCCACTCCCTTTCCGCAGGCTTAGGCCTCTCATACCAGTCCTGCCCCCCAGCTCCGGGCTCAGCCTTTCCGGCGGTCTGGCCTTCCTGACGGCCTGGCCCCAGGAGGCTGTGCTGTCCTGTCTCTTGTCGTCTCCTCTGCTACCGGAGCTGCTCCTACCCTCCAGAGCTGCTCCATCACCCATTCTGCGCCTCTGGCTTGGGCCAAGGCCGTCACCGCCGCAACCAGGTCCGGATTCACTGCCATTATGTGACTAGGTAAGTGTGCAACAAAGCAAGCTTTCTTCCACACATACCCTCTCTCTCCAACTTTTTGGCGCTCTTTTTGGCCACCCCCACCGTTTTTATCCCTTCTTCATAAGTCCCACCTGTCTCCTCCTAGCTCCACCAACCTATCCCTCTTGTTGACCTATACAGGGGTCAAATGCCCTTCCCTTGCATAGGTGCCGTCCAGGGCTTGCTTTAGCTGAGGAAAAATATGATTATTTATTTATAGTGTACATTTAATTATGGGAGTCTGAAATGATGGCAAAATAAAAATGCTAACTTCAACTGACAAACATTCCAATTTATGTTCACTTGATCCCTCACATTATAGGTTAACTTTATTTTATGCTGCAGAGCACTACATTACAATCCCTTGCAACACACGCAGCTCTCTATCTCAAAAAAGGGATTACTTTATTTTCCTCACATTTGTGTATACAACCTCCATCTATAGCCTGTTTCCTCTATTCAATTGCTTAACTATAAAAGTCATTATCAACAAGCAGATTTTGTAATAAAAAAAACATTTACCCATTTTAACCAATTTCCCTGCTTTAGCAAAATCTGTAGCAATCCTTTGAAGCTCTCTTTAGCAAACAATTGGTTTATTTCTGTTCTGTCTGAAGGAATTGGAATTTATTCACACCAGAACGCAAAAATCTTTAAAATAACTGCTGTTGTTTTATTTTGATATTTTTTAGCATTGAAACTTACAGGCTTTTTAATAGTTTTATTATGATACTGCAAAGGACCACTAGGCTGTTATAACGGTCTGTATAACTAGATTCCAACACACATGGAAGTTTGATAGCATCTTTATTTCTAAATTAGATTATTATTTTCAACTTTGACCTACCTGAACCTTAAAAATACTAGCCATATTGGTAAAACACAGGCTTGGTGGCAACCCTAACCTTAAGTGTAGTGTGGGCATAAATATGTGTTGTTTTGTACTGGCAATCACTACTTTAATGTTTTTTCCCTATATGTTCTGGGCCTCCAAGGGGTAAATAAAAATCACATATGTACACAGTCCCTGTGACATTTTAATATGCAAATCAGTGCACACTGTAAAAAAACATTTTAAAAGTTGTCAGGAGCCGCACTAAGGCGGATGCTGAGGGTTCAGAGCACCGAGGCACATCATTGAGTATTGACATTTTTTTTTATACCAAAAAAGCACTGCGTGTGTGTGTATATATATATGTGTATATATATATATATATATATATATATATATACTTACACATATACACACACACACAATAAACATGTGGATAAGAGGACAGTAAACAATCACTCTGGAATCCTTAAAAATTCTACTTGTGCAGTATTGGTCTGTGGGATTGAAGCTCATTGGCTGATAAGGAAAACTCCATCTCTATTGGTGCACATCAGCATGCCCCACAAACATAAAAACAACAAAATAAAAAAAAAAATTCTTTAAACTTTGATCAGTACAGTGCCCTCATGATTCATATCATTTTAAGAGCCTTTTTTATTTCTGATGTCAATTTTACTTAATTGTTTTGGTATTCTTTCCTGAAAAGCATATCTAGGTATGCTCAGAAACGGCAATACACTACTGGAAGCTAGCTGCTGATTGGTGGCTACACATAAATGCCTTTTGTTATTGGCTCAGCAGATATCCTCAGCTCCTGGTAGTGAATTGCTGCTCTGAACTGATGTTAAATCCTGCAAAGATGTTAAAAATCATGTCTTTTGGTAATGTGTAAAATACTGCAAGTAAACACTGTCATGAGATGCAGGACATATGCAGGACACAGCAATGATGGTACAACTCTATTTTATTACAGAGCATAGCAATACACATCCAGACAGGTTGATTGTACTAAACTAACTGCGACACAGACACCGGACCTAAGCCCCGCCCACATACTAGTGACATCACATCCTGCTCTCATCACATCTTCCCCTGTTTCAAAGGCAAAGCATACATTTGCATATAATAAATAACAGGGTACACCAACAGGGTATACAACAACATTTTTGTTTTTTAACATTATAAAAACAGATAGATTAGAAAACATGAACAAATAAATTACATCCTGACTTGGACATCGGGGTAGACTACCCTAGTCCACAGTGACCATGGGATTATTCTGCCCATACTTCCGGTCACTGTTCTAGCTAAAGTCAGTCCCTGTATCGGGCCGGAAGTTTCACCACTCTTCCGCTTGATGTAACTTTGCATGAACTGTCCTCTGATACAGAAGATGGTGAACAAGAGTCTGCTGGAGGAAAAGAACAGGGGATCCCACCGGCGGTGGTACTGAGGTATCCGGTTCCAGACTCTCAGGTACAGGCTGAAGATGTCTTCGGTTACGGCGTGTAACCATCCCTCCCTCTGTAAGGACTGTGTAAGACCTTGGTTCTGGATAGCGGCCCACTACCGTAGCAGGCGTCTTCCATTTCTTCTCATCATCCAGTTTAATTCTGACACTTTGGCCCGCTTTCAGTTCCTGTAAAGGCCTGACAGAATGTCTCCTGTCGTAGAAGAAACGATAACCCTTTTTGGCCTCTTCATCCCTCCTAAGGACTTCGTCCCGAGGAACAGGGCCAGGCAGCTTGAAGACACCCACTGAGGGTAAAGTGGTGCGAATCTGGCGTCCTAGCATCAGCTGTGCCGGGCTAAACCCGGTGGCTTGAATGGGCGTCGCCCTGTATGACAAGAGGGCTAGGTACGGCTCAGATTGCTTTAGAATGAATTTTGTAGTTTGAACTGCCCTTTCAGCCATTCCGTTGGCCTGCGGATAATGTGGACTTGACGTGGAATGTACAAAATCATATTCCCTGATGAAAGCACTGAACTCTGTAGAAGCGAACTGCATACCATTATTACTCACCAGCTCCATTGGAATGCCCCAGCGGGCGAACAAGCTCTTCAGGCGAATGATAACGGCCTGACTTGTGATATTCAGGGGTGCAATTTCCAAATACCTGGAATAGTAGTAGATCACAACAAGAAACTTTTTCCCGTGCAGTTCACACAAATCAGCAGCTATTTTCTGCCACGGCCCCGCAGGCAGCGGAGTAGACATCAAGGGCTCCCTTCTCTGAGTAGGCCGGCGTTCCCGGCAAAAGGCACATTTAGACACGTGATTTGCAATGTCGGAGCTGATCCCAGGCCACCACACAGCTGTAGCTGCCCTTTCTCTGCACTTTGTAATGCCTAAGTGGCCATCGTGAATCCTGTTTAACATCTCTTTCCTCATGCTGACAGGAATTACAATGCGGTCTTGGAACAGCACCAACCCCTCCAGCTCCGTGAGCTGTGACCTCTCTGGCTGGTAAGCATTTAAAAACATCCAGGCTGCCCGGCTCTCGGGCCAGCCTTCTTTTATGTACCTTATAACTTCTTGCAGATCTGTGTCCAAATATGTCTCTTTCTTTATCTCTTCCAGTTTCCTTGAAGAAATGGACTTAGAGGCCAGAACTGAATCTACATACACTTTCACATCCAATTCTGTGGAGGATTCTTCAGCAGCAGCCAGCGGGAGCCTGGATAGTGTATCTGCCACAACCAGTTGTTTCCCCGGCACATGCACTGCCTGAACATTGAACCTGAGCAGTCTCATTAAAAGTCTCTGGCATCGGGGGAGTGGCTAAGAAGAGGCCATGATCGGTCGCTTTTCATGAAGCTCCTGGGACCATCAATATAATTTATAAGATTTACAGACTATATGGCTCTTGTTTTATCCTCCTTCTGCAGCAAACTACTACTCTTTACTATGTAGATCTGAACTGAATTAAGATGAGCAAATAAAATCACCCAGGACCTGACCTAGCCAGTTACTATTTTAGGCCGCCTCCAGCACTGGATCCTGCACAATCTCTTTCAGCCTGCTTAAACCCTAAGGATTCACTACAGACATCCCAGAAGTGTAAAATAACTATATTCTCAAACGGAGTAATCTACTTATACAAAGCCTACATATTTGGGACTCTTACTTCTTGGAATGAATCGTATCAGGAGACGGCCTACCATCTAATCTATAATACACCATCTAACCCCCCCCGGTTCTCCGGGTACAACGGGCCTAGCTATAATCCGACTTATAGGATGGAGCACAGCCAACTAACTTTCGAAGCCTTACTTGCTGATCTGGGACGGAGGATGGACATTCAATTTGCCGACCTTAGAACCTGCCTCACTGAGGCCTGCTTAGAAGATGGCGCCCATCCGCCACGAGATGCACATGTGTCCGTTAACCCTGATCCATGTCACCTGCCTGCACATAAGATCTCAGCTAGCCTGCAAGAAGGGCGCGAACAGCCTCTGACTGCTACCACAGCAAACTACAAACAGAGTTCAGAAGTATCTAGCGTGACTCACCTCCTTGGCTCCGGTACCGCTCCGCAAAGCCCTGGCAGCTTACACGCTGTCTTGATCCCGGAGTTAGTAGACTTGCCTCGCTCTCAGCTACCCATTTCTGTGCTGACCTCTTTGGGAGAAACAACTCACTCCCGCACATCTCCGGTGTCCCGGTCGGGGGATGCGGCCGGCCCCTGTTTGGGGCACCTGGAGAATCTCCTGATCTATGCTGCCTTAGAGTCGTCAAAGGGGAGACCAGAGTCTCTAATATTTTTCTCCCCAGATATGCATGAGGCGGAGCCCCCCTGGCTCTCCCGGTCTGATCCTACTACAACAACCGCCATAGACTGGGACTTATACTGCGATGCTCCAGAGGAGTATCGTATGGGAATCGGGTAGTTTTCAGAACCGGAGCCATTAAGCACCATAAGCTTAAAACCACAGGCTAATATATGAACATTAGTCTCTACACTTGTTTCCATGCTTATCTATGCCCATTGTTTACTGGCTTAGAACTGCTGGACGTTAATATTTGCACAGGTTTATACTATATTATGTAATATCTATATATTGGATATGTGAAATACATGCCTTTGCTATGTTGTGGACGGGCATCTAACCTCAATATATGACATACAGCTGTTCATTCTAACGATACTTACTTGAGGATATCTGTAACGAAGAAGGTCCATAGAGCTGGGTATTTACTGCACATATATGATTATAATGGATTAGCCCCCATAAACAATATATTTAGTTTTTTACCTATTTAAATTGCCTCTTTTTCTTCTCTCCCTATGTCACACCATTAGACAACATCTTTGAAGTCCCATTTCGCCTCATAAATCCCCATTTGCATTATCATAGGTCTATGATCTTAGTATCTAACTGAAAACTTACATCGCCCAAATTTGGCTTTTAGTCCACCAAACTATTTTGGTTGGTCCTAATTCCCAGTGATAACCCCTAGAAGCCTCTACACATCTCGCTCATCCCATCCACTAACAAACCCTGTTTTAAGCTACTGTACTACATTTAAGGCAAAATATATTTTTAGACCTTATCCGCCCACCACACTTAGTCAACAATATTATCCCTTTTGCTTCAACCATTAGATCTTAGTATAGACTTTACCCTAGATATGTGTATATAAGTTAGAGGCACATAAGAGACATAAGATGCCTGTATATTGTAATTTGTTGTGAAGATTACTCTTTTATGCCAGTTATATATGTTCTACTTTGGTCCAATATTAAGTAACTCCTCTCAGACAGACCCCATCTTTTTAACAGTCATATAAGTTCCTTCTCCTATCAAGCCACCTGGTGGTAATATAGTTAGTTCATATACACCCTTCATAGAGGATTTATGTCAGAAGGCACTCCATCCTATCTATCTTTAATATTTATGGATAATGGCCCAATCCCCTCCCTAATTCTCTCACTGAGCAGCTTTTGTCTGCTGATTATCCCTCCCCCCCATCTTCAAGCCTGGTCCAAAAGCGACCATTTCAAAAGCTAATTTCCTCTCTATAGTTTAATCTAGCCCATAGGTCCAAAAGTGACCTCTAATATCATTGAGGAATCAATTATAGATATAAGATAAAACAGAGGTTTAAAATACTAACCCATATTAACATACCATATTGTCTCACAACTGTTAAAAGCGTATTGTAAGAATAATTTTCTCTTGATTGTATGTGTTCTATAATGTTTCAATACATGTTGTATAATGTGCATAACCTCAATAAAAAAATAAATTAAAAAAAAAAAAAAAAAAAAGTCTCTGGCATCTTAAGGGTGTTTTGTCAATATCATAAGAATTGATTAGAGGGACTAGCGGTTTGTGGTCAGTTTCCAGACTAAATTTCTCCAAACCCACTAGATAACGCTGAAAGCGCTCACAGGCCCAAACTGCAGCCAGGCACTCTTTCTCAATTTGAGCGTATTTTGACTCCGCAGCCGTCAGTGTGCGGGAACAGTAGGCGATGGGCTGTAGTTTGTTGTCATTCAGCTGCAGGAGTGCAGCCCCCAACCCATAACTGCTTGCATCAGCACTAACCACAGTCTTTTTTGAAGGGTCGTAGAACCCCAGCACTGGGGCAGACCCCAGCAGGGACTTGGCGTCCTGAAAAGCTTTTTCTTGTGAAGGTCCCCAGACCCAGGCAACGTCTTTCTTAAGCAACTCTGTAACAGGGTGTAAAACTGTTGATAAATCTGGAAGAAACTTGCCCACATAATTTACAAGGCCCAATATCTGTCTCAGCTCATGTACATCAGAAGGGCTCTTCATCTGTTCAATAGCACAAATTTTCTCGGGGTCTGGCTTGATGCCATCCCCGTTGATGATATGCCCAAAGTAGCATAATTCAGTTTTCCTAAAATGACACTTTTCTTTATTCAGCTGCAGCCCAGACTCTTTGATAGCCTGTAGCACACAACTTAAACGCTGATCATGCTCCTCCGCTGTAGACCCATACACTAGAATGCCGTCCATGACGACCGCTGTGCCCACGTAGTCACTCAGGAGAGAACTCATTTCCCTTTGAAAAATTTCAGGAGCGGAGGATATCCCAAAGGGGAGTCTGCAGAAGCAGAACCGACCTACCGGTGTGATAAAGGTAGTCAGTTTGCGGCACTTTGGATCCAGGGGGATCTGCCAAAAGCCACTAGAAGCGTCTAAAGTGGAAAAGAACTTCGCCCCAGCCAACTTTGGAGCTATATCTTCCAATGTCGGCAGCACAAATCTCTCTCTCTTCACTGCTTCATTCAACCTTTTCAGGTCCCCCAGATGCGCACCTTTCCGTTTTTCTTTGCAACTGGAACAATGGGGGCACACCAATCAGTCGCTTCAACAACCTCTTCAATAACCCCCATAGACTTCATGCGCATAAGCTCTTTCTCCACTTGAGGCATGAGCGGGAACGGAATTCTACGAGGGGTAGAAATACTGTATGGGACTGCGTCACATTTAAGTGCTATATGGACAGGTTTGCAGTTCAGTAGGCCCAACTCGCCAAACATATCTTCGGATTCACTCTGGCCACGAGGCCCAAGTCACAGGCTGCTTTTCTGCTCAATAAACTGTTAACACACTGGCCTCGGATCACATGCACCCACATGGTGAACTTTCTCTGCTTGTACTCACAACTGGCAAGAAATTTCCCCACACAATCAATGCGGCCACCAGGACTATGGACATTTGTAGTAACCTTCGCCAGCTGGGGCTGTCGAGGCAGTTTCATAAATTCGGCAAAATACATTACAGTGATATCTGCTCCTGTGTCAATCTTAAAATCAACTTTGGCTCCCATTACAGTAAAAGTAACTTTCCAATCTTCCTCTGAGCTTGTCCGTTCCACCACAGACCCCACAAAAGACACTTCCTGACCCTCCTTGTCACTGTCCACCTGCATCTCCTTAATGTATTCAGTTTTACACACCACTTAAAAATGGCCTATTTTGTTACATTTTCTGCATCTTTTATCTCTGGCCGGGCATATAGTACTCTGATCATGAGCCCGGTAGCACCGTGTGCATTGGCCATGTTGCGCCCATCCACTTCTAGGCCTTTCCAGTACTTTAGATCTACCGCTCACACTGTGCCTTTCACTAGTAGTTTTCCTAGACTGTTGCACTTCATCCACAATACTCTCAGACCTCAGATCAGCACTTTGCTTTTTCACCAGTTCACTCTGGCGGGCCATCCTAATAGCCCCTTCTAACGTTAAAGCAGGCTCTAACTGCAGCTTCAGGGAGACTTCAGCATCTGCAATTCCAATAACTATTCTGTCTCTGATTTGCTCTTCTTTAGCAACACCAAACTCACAGAATTCAGCTAATTCATACAGGCTGCGCACAAATGACTCCACAGATTCTCCCACACGCTGATTACGTTTGTGAAAACAAGCTCTCTCATGAATCACATTTCTTTTGGGCACAAAGTGGGCACTGAGTTTATCCATAACTATATCAAAGTTAACTTCTTCCCCTTCTTGGAAAGTAAAAGCATTGAACACTGGCTCCACATCTTTCCCCATAGAGTATAAAAGATAATTAACTTGTACTTCACCACTCTCCTTGTTCAGTTTGGATGCAATCCTGAAGCGCTGAAACCGCTGACGCCATGTGGGCCAAGCTGCAGGCTGAGAAAAGTCAAAAGGCTCAGGTGGGGTAAACTTTGACATTGCAATCGATCAGGAACAGAAGCGCAGTCCAGAACTTCTGACACCATGTCATGAGATGCAGGACATATGCAGGACACAGCAATGATGGTACAACTCTATTTTATTACAGAGCATAGCAATACACATCCAGACAGGTTGATTGTACTAAACTAACTGCGACACAGACACCGGACCTAAGCCCCGCCCACATCACAAACACATTTCCAAATTTGTAGGTTCAGAAATCCCATGAGCATTCCTTCCTATTTATGAATGACAACTTTGCAGTATATTTTCATTATTTAATGTAAACTGTTTAATTCTCCAGTTAATCAATACATTGCTTTAGTGCAGTGTTTCTCAACCGTGGACCTCAAGTACCCCCAACAGGCCAGATTTTCATTATAGCTGAACCAGTGCACAGGTAAAGTAATCAGCTGCACGGTAACCATGGTTACTATCCTTCTCTCACCCATAAACTGATAATTTCACCTGTGCACTGGTTCAGCTATAATGAAAACCAGGCCTGTTGGCGGTACTTGAGGACCGCGGTTAAGAAACAATGCTTTAGTGTAACTGCCAAATTTTACAATTTCATTTCAAAGGGACCTCCAGAAAACTTTTCAATCTCATCACAGAAAGTAAAAAAAGTTCTGCCTCTGGGAAGGCAAGACCATGTACTATATTTTTTAATTTGTGTTGAAATTAGTATAAATAGTGGAACTGTATTTGCCTATATAACGGTAATTTAATTGGTTTCTTACCTGTATGCATGCGTTGTAAAGAATTCTAATCATCATTGTGCAACCTGCTAATTTAGTTTAGTAAATTTAAGCTACCTCTATCGGGTTCATATATGTGCTTCTCGGGCATATCATAGCCAGTGCCTCACTAGCCTCTGATGTCACCGCACGATATTGTCTATATTGTGCCATTTGCCTTTGAGTACTGCCTGCCGGTTCTGAGACTGTCTGAAATGAACTATGTTACCAATATTTTATACTTTTCTACAGAGGGACATTGTCTTACCTCCAGTCTGCATGTATCTGCATTGCTAATAATTCTGTTCAATAAACCCTTTACCTTTAATCTCAGTACCTTGTACCAGTTTCATTATGCCTTGAAGGAAAGACTCAAGTAGACACCAGACATCTCTTGCTCCAGAACCTGACACCTCCTCATAACAGCTCCCAATATCTGAACCCGCTCCCACGAGGAGCAGGGCATATATGAATATCTATTTATAAATACATAGAACATATTCCCCTATGTGAAGAACATTGGAATTGGAAATATTTACATTAAATACATAATTTAAATCTTTATTAAATATTAATATTGTATAAATATGCTTATATATATATATATATATATATATATATATATATATATATATATATATACTGTATATACATACTTACATATACATATTTAGACTTTGCCTGCCTTTTTTCTAACACCTGAGACCTCTTTTTTTTGAGCCCTTATAATGTTTTTATTAATTTTTAAAAAAAAATAATTATTAAATATTGATATGAGTGTAACTACTTTTAAATGTATTTTTAATGTATTTTGTGCAACTGTTTAGTAGAGCATAACAGTTAACCAAAGCTCTGAAATGCGCATTAAATTCAATTGAGATTGAGCAAACATTTACTTTAAACTTGTAATGCTCACGCAAAGAGTCGCGATAAACCCCTTTTCGCTTGTGCCCAACTGTTAACACACCACTTGTAATCTAGCCCTTAGATGCATATGACCAAAAAACATGCATCCAGCACATTTACAAAGCAGGAAGATTTTTTGCACAAGAAGCAAAAGTAGTTTG
This sequence comes from Bombina bombina, assembly GCF_027579735.1. Taxonomy (NCBI): domain Eukaryota; kingdom Metazoa; phylum Chordata; class Amphibia; order Anura; family Bombinatoridae; genus Bombina; species Bombina bombina. Next base: position 1,180,283,489 of record NC_069501.1, on the reverse strand, counting down.
AAATCCAAGGTTGTGTGTGCTGTTAAATTTCTGCTTCGTTTGTCTGAACAAACCAACTCTGTTTTCTGCCAGCCTTATTAAATTCCTTATGAGTAAATAGTGCCATGATTTCCTATACAGCAATAACATTTTATTGAGTCCATCTTGTGAGAGGTTGTTAAATTGTGTTTCTTTCCATTTCAAAGGGTCACCCTGGGAACTAGTGACTCAGTTCATCTCTGTGGAAATCTTTTTACCACCTTGTGATTCAGTAATGCACACTACAGCCTACTTGATATCTATTGCAAAAGTAACTAAAAAATGCCTTTATGTAAAATGGTTGTCAGAGTGTTTTATTTTATGACTACGTTGCAATATCCCAGAGCAAATATTGGGAGATATTTTACACTGAGAACTGCCCAGTTAAATCAAACACTGATGCTTTCAAAGCGGTTTTAATTTAGTATTTCTTTTGCATGATGTACCAGTCCACGGATTCATTCTAACTTGTGGGATATTGTCCTTCCTGACAGGAAGTAGCAAAGAGAGCACCACAGCAGAGCTGTCTATATAGCTCCCCCCTTAACTCCACCCCCCAGTCATTCTCTTTGCTGGCTCTAAGCAGGAAGAGTAAAGAGAAGAGGTGTTAAACTGTTAGTTTTATTTTATCTTCAATCTAAGTGTTTGTTATTTTTAAATGGTACCGGTGTTGTACTATTTACTCTCAGGCAGGACATAGATGAAGATTTCTGCCTGGAGTATGATGATCTTAGCATTTGTAACTAAGGTCCACTGCTGTTCCCACAGAAGCTGAGGAGTACAGGAAAACTTCAGTGTGAGGAACGGTTTCTTGCTATACAGCAATGAGGTATGTTCAGTCATTTTTTCTGCAGAGACTGTGTTAACTCAGAAAGGCTGACAGTGTCCCCATTAGGGGAAGGGTAAGCAGTAATCCTAGTGTTATCAGAGGTTTTTACTAGCTTGCATAAAGGGTTAATTTTTTGTGGGCACTCAGTTTGTTATGTGAATTTGAGACAAATGTTTTTGTGTCTGGGAGTAATGTTTTCTGTTTTATGGGACATTTGCTTGAGGGTTCTTTGGGGTTGTTTATAACCCCCATGGCTTTCAGGCAGGGTTTGTTAGTTTTGTGTAGGCCCCAGCAACATCGAGTGAGGTGGGCGGGGCCTACATTTACAAGCAGCAAGCAACTTCTGAGGTCCTGATAGTCTTCTGAGGGACTAATTGAAGCTTTAAACCCCATATTATCGCTTCCTAAGGGCAGGTAGGGCCACAGCAGAACTGTGGCAAGGTGCTTTAGGAGGTTTTTAACCGGTTTTAGACATATTTCAATCCGTTTTTTTCATTTGGGGGTTTATTGCTTATTAACTTGTGGTGCAATCCTTCTAAAGCTTAGTGGGTACACTGTTAAAATTTCAGAAAAATTGAAGCAATTTTAACCTGTTTTGCAGTTTGTGTAAGCCTTTTTTTTCTCTTAAAGGCACAGTACCGTTTTTGCAAATTGTGTTTTTTTCATTAAATAAAGTGTTTTCCAAGCTTGCTTGCTTTATTACTAGTCTGTTAAACATGTCTGACACTGAGGAAACTCATTGTTCAATTTGTTTAGAAGCCATTGTGGAACCTCCTCTTACAATGTGTCCCACTTATACTGATATGTCTATAAATTGCAAACAGCATATTTTGACTTATAAAAGTTTGGCATTAGATGATTCTCAGACAGAAGGAAATCAGGTTTTGCCATCTAGTTCTCCCCAAGTGTCACAACCAGTAACGCCCGCACAAGCGACACCAAGTACTTCTAGTGCGTCTAATTCTTTCACCTTGCAAGATATGGCTTCAGTTATGAATACTACCCTCACAGAGGTTTTATCTAAGCTGCCTGGGTTGCAAGGGAAGCACAGTAGCTCTGGGTTAAGAACAAATGCTGAGCCTTCTGACGCTTTAGTAGCCGTATCCGATATTCCCCCACAATGTTCTGAGGTAGGGATGTGGGAGAGATTTCTGATTCAGGAAAGATGTTCTCTCAGACCGATTCAGATATGACGGCATTTAAATTTAAGCTAGAGCACCTCCGCTTATTGCTCAGGGAGGTTTTAGCTACTCTGGATGATTGTGACCCTATTGTAGGTCCAGAGAAATTGTGTAAAATGGACAAATATTTAGAGGTTCTTGTTTACACTGATGTGTTTCCGGGTCCCTAAGAGGATTTCAGACATTGTTACTAAGGAGTGGGATAAACCAGGTATTCCGTTCTCTCCCCCTCCTGTTTTTAAGAAATTGTTTCCCATTTCTGACACCATAAAGGACTCATGGCAGACGGTCCCTAAGGTGGAGGGAGCGATTTCTACCCTGGCTAAGCGTACAACTATACCTATTGAAGGCAGTTGTGCTTTCATTGATCCTATGGATAAAAAATTAGAGGGTCTCCTAAAGAAAATTTTTGTTCATCAAGGTTTTCTTCAACCTATAGCATGCATTGTTCCTGTAACCACTGCAGCTGCCTTTTGGAGTGGCTCTTCAGATGGAGACCCCACTAGATGATATTTTGGACAGAATTAAGGCTCTTAAGTTGGCTAATTCTTTTATTACAGATGCCGCTTTTCATCTTGCTAAATTAGCGGCTAAGAATTCAGGTTTTGCCATTTAGCGCGTAGAGCGTTATGGCTTAAGTCCTGGTCAGCTGATGTGTCATCTAAATCTAAGCTTTTGTCCATCCCTTTCAAAGGTAAGACCCTATTCAGGCCTGCATTGAAAGAGATCATTTCAGACATTACTGGAGGGAAGGTTCATACCCTCCCTCAGGATATGTCAAATAAGACAAGGACCAAACAAAATAATTTTCGTTCCTTTCGAAACTTCAAGAGTGTTCTCTCTACCTCTTCCCCTGCTGCAAAGCAAGAGGGGAACTTTACTCAATCCAAGCCAACCTGGAGACCTAATCAGGCTTGGAACAAGGGTAAACAGGCCAAAAAGCCTGCTGCTGCCACTAAGTCAGCAAGAAGGGGTAGCCCCCGATCCGGGACCGGATCTAGTAGGGGGCAGACTCTCTCTCTTTGCTCAGGCCTGGGCAAGAGACGTTCAGGATTCCTGGGCAGTAGAAATTGTAACCCAGGGATACCTTCTAGATTGCAAGGGAGGTTCCATCTTTCTCAATTGTCTGTAAACCCCGACAAAAAGAGAGGCGTTCTTACGCTGTGTAGAAGACCTTTTTACCATGGGAGTGATCTGCCCAGTTCCAAAAGCAGAACAGGGGCAGGGGTTCTACTCCAATCTGTTTATAGTTCCCAAAAAGGAGGGAACCTTCAGACCAATTCTGGATCTCAAGATCCTAAACCAATTCCTAAGAGTTCCATCTTTCAAGATGGAGACCATTTGGACTATCTTACCATTGATCCAGGAGGGTCAATATATGACCACCGTGGACTTAAAGGATGCGTATCTGCACATTCCTATCCACAAAGATCATCACCAGTTCCTCAGGTTCGCCTTTCTGGATAAGCATTATCAGTTTGTGGCTCTTCCTTTCGGGTTGGCCACGGCACCGCAAATCTTCATGAAGGTGCTAGGGTCCCTTCTGGCAGTTCTAAGGCCACGGGGCATAGCAGTGGCGCCTCATCTAGATGACATTCTAATTCAAGTGTCGTCCTTCCAACTGGCCAAGTCTCACACGGACTTAGTGTTGGCCTTTCTAAGGTCTCACGGGTGGAAAGTGAACGTAAAAAAGAGTTATTTTTCCCCCCTCACAAGAGTTTCATTTCTAGGGACTCTGATAGACTTCGGTGGACATGAAAATATTATTAAATATTATTAAAGATTTTAACCACCTGCGGAGCTCTTCATTCCATTCCTCGGCCGTCAGTGGCTCAGTGTATGGAGGTAATCGGACTAATGGTAGCGGCAATGGACATAGTTCCATTTACTCGCTTGCATCTCAGACCACTGCAACTATGCATGCTCAATCAGTGGAATGGGGATTATGTGGATTTATCTCCTCAGATAAATCTGGATCAAGAGACCAGAGACTCTCTTCTTTGGTGGTTGTCACAGGATCCTCTGTCCCAGGGAATGTGTTTCCGCAGGCCAGAATGGGTTATAGTGACGACGGACGCCAGTCTTCTGGGCTGGGGTGCAGTCTGGAATTCCCTGAAAGCTCAGGGTTTTGTGGACTCGGGAGGAGGCTCTCCTACCGATAAATATTCTGGAATTAAGAGCGATATTCAATGCTCTCCAGGCATGGCCTCAGCTGGCTTCGGCCAGATTCATCAGGTTTCAATCGGACAACATCACGACTGTGGCTTATATCAATCATCAGGGTGGAACAAAGAGTTCCTTAGCGATGATAGAGGTCTCAAGGATAATCCAATGTCCAGAGGCTCACTCTTGCCATCTGTCAGCAATCTATATCCCAGGTGTAGAGAACTGGGAGGCAGATTTTCAAAGTCGTCAGACTTTTCTTCCGGGGGAGTGGGAACTCCATCCGGAAGTGTTTGCTCAGCTGGTTCGGGCTATGGGGGCACACCAGAGTTGGGATCTGATGGCGTCTCGTCAGAACGCAAACTTCCTTGTTACGGCTCCAGGTCAAGGGGATCCTCAGGCTGTACTGGTAGATGCTCTACGCAGTGCCCTGGTCATTTGACCTGGCTTATGTATTTCCACCTTTCCTCTCCTTCCACGTCTGATTGCCAGAATCAAACAGGAGAGAGTATCAGTGATTTTGATAGCGCCTGCGTGGCCACGCAGGACTTGGTATGCAGACCCTGGTGGACCATGTCATCCCTTCCACCATGGTCTCTTCTGATTCAAGGTCCATTCAAGCATCCAAATCTAATTTCTCTGCAACTGACTGCTTGGAGATTGAATGCCTTGATTCTATCAAAGCGGGGGGTTCTCTGAGTCAGTCATAAATACCTTGATTCAGGCTCGAAAGCCTGTTACCAGGAAAATTTATCATAAGATATGGCGTAAAATATCTTTTTTGGTGCAAATCCAAAGGCTTCTCCTGGAGTAAAATCAGGATTCCTAGGATTTTGTCTTTTCTCCAAGAGGGATTGGAGAAAGGATTATCAGCTAGTTCCCTAAAGGGACAGATATCTGCTCTGTCTATTTTATTGCACAAGCGTCTGGCAGATGTTCCAGACGTTGGGGGCTTTTGTCAGGCTTAGTTAGAATTAAGCCTGTGTTTAAACCTATTGCTCCGCCATTGAGTCTAAATTGAGTTCTTTTATCTTGGAAAGTTTTGTTCCTAGTTGCTATCTCTTCAGCTTGAAGAGTTTCTGAACTATCTGCATTACAATGTGACTCTCCTTATCTTGTGTTCCATGCTGATAAGGTGGTTTTGCGTACCAAGCCTGGGTTCCTACCTAAGGTTGTTACCTACAAGGAATATCAATCAAGAAATTGTTGTTCCTTCTCTGTGTCCTAATCCTTCTTGTAAGAAGGAACGTCTGTTGCACAACTTGGACGTGGTTCGTGCTTTGAAATTTTATTTGCAGGCAACCAAAGATTTTCGTCAAACATCTTCTTTGTTGTCTATTCTGGAAAGCGTAGGGGTCAAAAGGCTACGGCAACTTCTCTTTCCTTTTGGCTGAAAAGCATCATCCGTTTGGCTTATGAGACTGCTGGACAGCAGCCTCCTGAAAGGATTACACCTCATTCTACTAGAGCGGTAGCTTCCACATGGGCTTTTAAAAATTATGCTTCTGTTGAACAGATTTGTAAGGCTGCGACTTGATCGTCGCTTCATACCTTTTCAAAATTTTATACATTTGATACTTTTGCTTCTTCGGAGGCTATTTTTGGGAGAAAGGTTTTGCAAGCAGTGGTGCCTTCCGTTTAGGTTCCTCTCTTGTCCCTCCCTTCATCCGTCTCCTAAAGCTTTGGTATTGGTATCCCACAAGTTAGGATGAATCCGTGGACTTGGTACATCATGCAAAAGAAAACAAAATTTATGCTTACCTGGTAAATTTTTTTCTTTTGCGATGTACCGAGTCCACGCCCCGCCCTGTCTATTCAAGACAGATAGTATTTTTTTATGTAAACTTCAGTCACCTCTGCACCTTATAGTTTCTCCTTTTCTACATTGGCCTTCGGTCGAATGACTTGGGGGTGGAGTTAAGGGGGGAGCTATATAGACAGCTCTGCTGTGGTGCTCTCTTTGCTACTTCCTGTCAGGAAGGACAATATCCCACAAGTTAGGATGAATCCGTGGACTCGGTACATCGCAAAAGAAAGAAATTTATCAGGTAAGCATAAATTTTGTTTTTTGTAATTTTGCATTTTAATAAATGAAAAGAACTGTGTCCCACTTGGTGTTGAGTCTGGAGAATGAAGATTATTTGCAGAGGTGTATTTGTTTACAGACTCTTGTTTATGAAATGAGGCTATGGGGCCTATCTATCAAGCTCCGAACGGAGCTTGAAGGCCCGTGTTTCTGGCGAGTCTTCAGAGTCGCCAGAAACACAAGTTATGGAGCAGCGGCCATAAAACCGCTGCTCCATAACCCTGTCGGCCTGCTCTGATGAGGCGGACAGGAATCGCCGTAATTCAACTCGATCGAGTACAATCGGGTTGATTGACACCCCCTGCTGGCGGCCAATCTGCGAGTCTGCAGGGGGCGGCGTTGCACCAGCAGTTCACAATGCTCGCAATGCTGAATACGGAGAGCGTATTGCTCTCCGCATTCAGCGATGTCTGTCGGGATCAGGTCCAACAGGACAGCTTGATAATACAGCCTCTATAATATAAAATATATCTAGATATTAACAAACTAACATAAGCAATTTCCTATATCTTGGGCTTATATCCCTGGGTAATGCTTACCATGAGAAGCCCTCTCCCAAAAGGGTGGTGGACAGAAAGAGACCACTCCCCTGATTAGTCTAATAAAGGAGTATTTGACCCGGTTTCCCCTTATCCTCTTAGAGATGTCCCCCTAAAAAAGGTGGAAAAGGTAAAAAGGGGAAGGGAAACATGGTAAGCATTACCCAGGGATATGAGCCAAGATATAGAAATTGCTTATACTTGTTTGTTAATTTCTAGTTATCTTGGCCCTCCGTGATAATGCTTACCAGTGAGAAGAAACACATGTCGCACATCCAACTTGTAATGTGAAATAAAAGTATGAGGAGAACTCCAGACTGCCACTTGACATATCTCCATAGGTAAAGCATCTGCTTGCAGAGCCCATGATGTTGACCCCGCCTGTGTAGAATGGTGCCTAAGCCTAACGAAACTGGTTGATTCTTTTGTTTAAAGGATCGAGAGATGGTTTGAAACTATCTAACTTGCCAAATTGGATTTGCAGGAGCTTGACCTTGTCAAGAGACCCCCTTGGTACCACAAACAATCTGTTATTCTGAATAGACTTTGTCCTAGAAACATATGTTGAAGACAACGTACCACATCAAGTCTGTATAATGCTTTCCTGGAGAATCTTGCATCTCTGGACAAAAAAGATGGTAACACAATGTCCCTGTGATTTATGAAAAATCAGAGACGTACCTTTGGTAAAAACTCAGGAGCTGGTGTGCAACACAACTTTGTCTTTATGAAAAGCATAAAAGGTTCCTTGACAGAAAAGACTTGTAATTCAGAGACTCTTCTGCATAGTGTAACTGCAATCAAAAAGAGTGTCTTTAATGTGAGAAACCAGAGCAAGATCTCTCAAATGGGTTCAAAGGGTGATTTCCATTAAAGCTTCCAGACCAAAGGAAGGTTCCATGCTGGAATGACAGAGTTTGTAGAAGGCTGAATATGAGCCAGGGCCTAAAAAGAATTAATGAATGGTTTCTGTGACACTTTGACACCAGAAATGGGCCGAGATAGCAGACACTTGAACCGTTAATGTCCTAGCGCAGAAGACTCTCTCAAGAATCCTCTTGTAGGGATATCCAAGTTAATGATGTAACTTTATAATTGGCTGTAGAAGCATTATGTTGGAATCAACCATGCTGAAAATGTATTCCATGCTCGTGTATTAAGCTGAGTAAGTAAGAAGTAAACCTTCTTTCTAGACTAAAGTAAAAGTTTGAATAACTGGAAGTCTGGCATATTCAGGTTGTCTATATCTTGTGATCTCAGCAACCATATCATCAGGTTTAAACATTGAGGTGCTGGATATAAAATTGGACCCTTGAAGCCATGTAGATTCCACTGAAAGGTGCAGTAGCAGGGGGAACCATAATCTGCGAGGCCAAAAGGGAATTACTGCCACAAATGTTTGCTGTTTCCCTCTAAATCCTTCTGACTAGGAGAGGAATAAGATGGAGCGGGTGAAAAGACATATATTAGGGTTAAATCTCCATACCTGAAAGAAAGCATCCATTCCCAGAGCTTGAGGGTGTTGGCAGGCACTGAAGGAATAGAGGGCAACTGGTGATTGCATCTGGAAGCCATGAGATCTATTTCTGCAGACCCCATCTGTCGACAATCATCCTGAAAAGAATTGTGTTTAACTGCCATTCTGTTTGGAGACAGAGGAACTCACATTAGATAATCTGCCTGAACATTTTGTAGACCGGAAGGTGAGAGGCAGATATCCCTTCAGATTCTTCTGTGCCAAGATGAAAATGGGCGATACTTCCTTGAGAGCCTGTAAACTTTTTGTTCTCCCTTTAAGTGAATGTAGGACCTGATTGTCCTGTTGTCTGTTATAACTTTTACTGAATTTCCCTAGATGTTGTTTCCTGAAAATGCCTGAGAGACTGCTTTTATTTCTAGAATGGTTTGCAGGAAGGGGATTGAAGACTTCTTTGCCCTAATCCCTGTGTGTATGTTTCCCTGAGCACATGACTCCCCAGCAGAGCTTGCTGGAATCTGTCTGTATAATTATCCAATTTGGTTCCACCAGAGGAAATCCTTGGGGAAAGGGTTCTCCTTTCTGAAACCACAATTGTAGACATCTTCGTTAACATCGTACTGGGATCTGAAAAGGACGTATCCTCCATCTTGCCCATTTCACCAGATGGATGAGGAAAGACCTGGTGACCCAACAGCTTGCATCAATATTTGAGCTGTTAAGTGAGATGATTTTTGAAGCTTTTTGAGAGTAAGCTTTCAAATTTTTCCTTCTTTGTTCGGCGGACACAGAGACTAGTGCTTTTCTTCATATAGAACTGTGCCCCTAGAAAATGATGGACCGAGTTGGCTAAAGCTGACTCTTTTGTAGATTATCAACCATCCAAACTCCTGTAGGGTATGATAGTAGCTCTCATTGTGACACTCTGCTGTTGAATGGTGTTTGAGATCAAGAGAATGTCGTCCAGATAATGTAGCACAAATAGACCCCTCACCCTTAGCTATGCAATTAGAGGAACTAGGGGGTCTTTGTAAATTTCTCGAGGTGCTGTAGATATGCCAAAATGAAGGGCAGTGAACTGGTAGTGTCTTCTTCCTAGGTCAAGACATTAGAAATTGCCTGTGGAACTTCTGTGATAGGATTGTGGAAATATGCATCCTTCAGATCCACTGAGTAATAGATATGCCCCTGGAAGCACTGCGTTTATCACAGTAATGAGTGATTCCATTTTGTGATTTTTTGACCTCCAGAAAGGAATTAAATGCCTGAGATATAGAACTGGTCTCCAGGAATTGTTCTTCTTTTTACTAGAAACAGAGGAGAATAGAAACCTTGAAATTTGTTGGGCATGGCGGAACCTCCTGAATTACCTCCTGTTCCAGAAGTTTTCTGAGCAAACTGCAGAATTACCTGATGTTTCATTCGTTCTCTGGGAGTGGTGATGTTACAAAGCAAGGAATTTGAGGTTTCTTCTTGAACTTCCAGTGTATATACCCTCTTGAGGATCTGTAATACTCATCTGTATGAAATTACCTTTGTCCAGATGTCTCTGAATCTGGAAAGCCTTCATCCCAAAGGCATCTGGACAGGCATGCCTTCATTGTTTCCTGTTCTGATGAAAATTTGTTGCCCTGGTACGACCTCTACCTCTTGCCTGTACCTGTGTTTTCCAGTCTGGATTACAAAAGGACTCCCTTCTGAAAGAAGTTTTAAAATTTTGATATTGATTTGTCTGTCTATGAGCATAAGAAAAAGACTTGTTAAATTAACTTTCCCCCTGAAGGCTTTGAGATCAAGGTATCAAGCCCTTTACCAAATAACACTTACCTTCAAACTGTAGGCCCAGCAAATTTATCTTGGATCTGGATAGGCCTCCCAATGACGTAACCAAAGTGCCCTTCTTACCATGTTAGCTGTATTCATGGATCTGGCCGTTAAATGTAGCATATCAGAAGCAGCAGATAAGGAAAAGGGCAAAGGCTTTTTTTAAATCTGAAATAAAAGGCATACATGCACATCTTAAGAGGCAGAAATACTTTGCATGAAATTAGTAGACCAGGGTATCTGTAGCTTAAAGACAGAAAATAAAGCCAAAAGAGGATGTAAAATAGCTCCTTGTTGTAAATAAAGCTTTTTAAAATTATGTTCCATTTTTCTTTCCATTACATCTCTAAAAGCACCCGCGTCATCTATTGGAAATGGCATTTTCTTAGTTAATCTTGAAATTGCTGCATCAATTTAGGCGGACAGTGGAAGTGGTTTTGGCAAATGAAAATTTTTGAATAATTTTTCTGAAACATTAAACTGTTTTTCATTCTTTGAAAATTCCTCCAAATAAATTTTCTTTATAGATTAGTTATTGGAAATCTCAATAAAACCAGCCTGAGATGCAGAAGGTTGTTCATCCTCAACACCTAAAGTCTCTTTGGTGCATTTAATAAATTCATATAATGTAGCAGTATCAAACATAGCAGAAGAAGCAGGATCATTTGAATGAATTGAAGAAGCCTTGCCCTCAGAATCAGTGTCAGAAAGTGGAACATCCCTCAGAACCATGATCACCAGAAAATGTGGCTGTATTAGCATTTCCACCAAAAAGTTGAAAAAGGCAATCTTTATATAATTTCTTGTCCTGCAAACAGGGTTTATCACATAATGCACAGACAGGCTTAGGCTCGAGCTCAGGCTCAGTGCTAACAATAAAGATGAATAGCCCCATAAGAAAAAAATGGTTTCAAATTACATTTACAAACAGTAGCAAAAAAAATGAAAAAAACATACCTTTTAGAAGTAACTGTTTTTTCATTTGGGCAGTATCAAGATCAATAGGCTCTTGCTCCATAGTTGGTTACGTTTTGAAAGTAAGGCAAAAACTATTTAGAAAATAAAGAAGCCCAAATTTGCATATTTGTATAAAAAAGTGCTCTAACATAACAGCACAACCAGCATATAGCTTAGGTTAGGGACTCACAGTGGCAAGCTAGGCAACCTGGATCGTTTTGCAGTGCTTCAAAAAAACTTGCACATCAAGGAAGGCGAACTGATACTGCCAGGCCCACGCTGAGATCAATTTGAAGTCCATCGCGCTTCAGAGAATCCTCAGACGGATCCCCGTGACGTCTTTTCCGTGACGTCGACTAAACATTGGCGGCTCCCATCAAGACCTCACTAAGGAAGACCTATACAGCTGCACCCACCAGCCAGATCCATCCGCTGCAGGGGACACAACAACTGGTCCCCAGTAAGTTCCAGCAGCCACCCACTGCCCAAGATCAAAGAGGATCTCCTAGTCCTGTCCACCTTGAATAGATTAAGGGGAATGAGTCCAGATTACCTTATAGGTAATCAGGGGAGTGGTCTTTTCTGTCCACACCCCTTTGGAAGAGGTCTTCTCACTGGTAAGCATTACCAGGGAGGGCCAAGATATATATATGTGTTTATATCATATATATATAATATATATATTATATATATATACTGCATATATATATATATATATTACTGTATATATAGATATATATATATATATATATATAGTATATACTGTATATATATATATATATATACACATACTGTATATATATATATATATATATATATAGATATATAATAGGTATAGATATATACAGGAATATATAGTTGTAGGAATATATATTTAAAAATACTTAGAGACATATTCCTCTATGTGAAGAACATTGAAATTTGATAATATTTACAGTACATACACAGTTAATCCCTTTATTAAATATGAATATTGCAGAATTATGATTTTACCTGTTTTCAACTACTTACTGCAAAAGGCTCCAATACACATATATATGCCTATATATTATACATATGTATTATGTGTCCTCTATGTGTAAGTTGTCTGTAAATACATATATACTAATATACACATATAAATACATCTGTACACACACACACACACATATATATATATATAGTATAGTATATATATAAATATATACACACACAAAATAGAATATTGCCTGCACATCCACTTCTTTATTATCAAAACATTTAAATATTGCAAAAAATCACCTAAGCTCATATTTTAAAATTGGGATCTTTGTATAATGAGTTGTGCTGTTTTAGTCCTTTGTAGGTTCATTTGATTATATTTGATAGCTTATTGTGGTTTAATATAATTAGTCATTAGTAAGCATATCAATTCTGTTTACTATCCAGAACACACTGATCAAATATCAAACATATGGCTGACTTGACTAGCCATTTTTCATCTGTCCTGCTAGGTGTGCGAATTATGATGATGTAAAAATTTCATTATATGGAATAACTATTAACTGATTACATCTACTAATACTCTTGGATACATTGGGCTAATTTGATTAATTTTGAACCCTCATTGGGGAAAACACCATGACACGATGGGTAAGCTGACTCTGGTTACCAGCTTTGGTGTTGCTGGTGGTACGGTGGCAGCTTTTTTAGTTTTTTAGTTTTATTATTAATATTATTTATTTATCACATTATTTTATCTTGTTGGCATAGGTATGACATAATATCCACTTTTTAAAAAACCTAAGTTATCAAACTCTTGTATATTATACATTTATTAATGGATTTTACATACGATTCCTTATCCTATCATCAAACAGTTTATTGTATTATTGACGTGTAGCTTATCCAATTATCACTAATGACTCTCACTTCTGAATAGGTCGTAGGGAGTCATGTGCTCTAGTGACGTTTACCGCTATCTCATTTGCTATAGACATTTTACGAGCACACATAGCTATAGCGGTTCTTGGGACACAAGTGCCTAACATCGAGCGTATTTGTTATTTATTACCAAATTGGAAATGTGCCCTCACTGAACAAGTTCTGCTTAATCTGTCACCATTGTAGTGCACGATTTGCTTGATATTCATTCCCATAAAGATATACCACTGATGTTGTGTTAAAATATCCGATGATCCTATCTCTATCTGCCTATCCACCTATTGGGTACTGTTACATTCAGGAACCTAACTAGTTGCTAAGCAACCTGTAGTATTGACACATCAGAGTGTCCAGTCATGCGCATTAGGCATCTTGGGACGCCGTCCTCAGACTAATGCTTAGTTTTAGCAACATTTTAGCAATCAGTTTGCAACATTTTATTACATACATTCATCTCCTCACAAACATTGGGGATTTATTATAGTCTTTGGTTATTCTCTCATGTACGCCACCTAAAGACTTAGTACAATTTGGCCTATAACAAGGTATGCAATTATGATTTTATAATTTTTGTTATATGATAATGATATTATGTATAGACCATTATGAATCTAATACGAATAACATTAACTAGTAAGTTGTTGATGAATTTTTATATATGTGTTTTTTGTATATTTGTATAATTTGATGACATTTTGTATTTTCTGATTGGCTATGAAGTTAAGTTATATCCTGCACTATCTGATTGGTTATGAGGGTATGAACGATTAAGTTGACCCCTCCCATCACCACCTGTTCATTATCACCTTAATTGATTTTAAAGTATATCTAGCAAGTGTTCAGTAAACATTTTATGAAGCCTGATGAAACAGCCATTGGCTGAGAAACGCGTTGCCTGTTATTATATTTATTTTTAAATAAAGTCAGTTTTAGTATATGAACACTTGCTGCTCCCTCTCTTTGGGATTTTTATTGCCGTTTTGTCTGAGGATATTCATCACTTTGACCATCTTGGGATCCTGTGAACCAGTACTCTTCTTTTCTGGATGCCTTGCCATAAGTCTGTTGGGTGACCAAATTGATCCCTTCATGCTCCCATAGCATCAAAGAGGTGCTTTATACATTGTGAGTACCACTCTTATCATTATCTGAGTTTGTTCACTTGTACCAACAATACTAGGCCATATAGGCACTTGTGTCTTTTCTCTGTCCACATAGACATCAGATCCTGTGCATGAAGTTGGTCTTCTGGGTGACCGAATAGATCCCAGACTGCCCCTATAGCACTAATTGAGGTGCTCTTCTAAATGTGAGTTTGTATCTCATCTTAAAATCTACAAAATTGGACCAAACAATATTGGGCCATGTGGCGCTTCTGTTTTTTCTTCTTTTTACATATTTTGCTTAAGCCAGTCACCAACTTACAAGGCGTCCCAATGTTGACTGGTCCTAACACTGCAATGTGATGCCTTTCTGCGCTATAACATTGCTGCTTCAACTGTGCATCTAAGAATGAGCCTCTCGGGCTTTATACACACTTCCAATGTCCTATAATGAGACCACCTGAGCAACTGGGCGTGGGGTGCTAGGAAACAATGAAGGTGCTTAGTCTTCCTTTAAATACAAATACAAATGTTTCTGCACACTTTACAATAACATAATTTTGTAAGGTGTGCAGAAACATTTGTATTTGTATATACATATATACCGGTCACGCCACGCCCATAGAATGCAAGCTCAATCTGATTGGCTGATTGGATCAGCCAATCGGATTGAACTTGAATCTGATTGGCTGATTCAATCAGCCAATCAGATTTTTTTAACTTAATTCCGATTGGCTGATAGAATCCTATCAGCCAATCGGAATCGGCGGACCCATCTTGGATGACGTCATTTAAAGGTACCCTCATTCCAAGTTCAGCAGTCGGCCGGGATGGATGCTCCGCTGCGGCGGAGCGAAGAAAGAAGATTGAAGATGCCGCCGGAAGAATGAAGACTTTGCTGCCGCTTGGAGGAAGACGTCGCCGGAGGAAGAATTCTTCTTTGCCGCTTGGAGGATGACATCGCCGGAGGAAGAATTCTTCTTTGCCGCTTGGAGGACGACATCCGCCCGGATCGGATCAGAGTTCGGCCCGTGTGGTGAAGACAAGGTAGGGAGATCTTCAGGGGGGTAGTGTTAGGCTTTTTTAAGGGGGGTTTGGGTGGGTTTAGAATAGGGGTATGTGGGTGGTGGGTTGTAATGGGGGGGGGATTGTATTTGTTGAATGCAAAGAGAGCTGAATTCTTTGGGGCATGCCCCACAAAAGGCCCTTTTAAGGGCTGGTAAGGTAAAGAGCTTTGAAATTTGTTTAATTTAGAATAGGGCAGGGGAATTTTTTTTATTTTGGGGGGTTTATTATTTTATTAGGGGGCTTAGAATAGGTGTAATTAGCTTAAAAATCTTGTAATCTTTTTTTTATTTTTTTGTAATTTAGTGTTTGTTTTTTTTTGTAATTTAGTTTAGTTAATTTAATTGTATTTTTAGATAGATGTTTGTAGTTTATTAAATTTATTGATAGTGTAGGTGTATTTGTAACTTAGGTTAGGATTTATTTTACAGGTAATTGGGTAATTATTTTAACTAGGTAGATATTAAATAGTTAATAACTATTTAATATCTATTATACCTAGTTAAATAATTAACTATTTACCTGTAAAATAAATATTAACCCTAACATAGCTACAATGTAATTATTAATTATATTGTAGCTATCTTATGGTTTATTTTATAGGTAAGTATTTAGATTTAAATAGGAATATTTTAGTTTATAAATGAATTAGATTAATTTAATATAAATCTAGTTAGGGTTAGATAGAGTTAATATAGTTAATATAAATACTATAGTAACTATATTAACCCTAATATAATTAGGGGTTAATATAGTTAATATATATAATGTAATACCTATATTAACTATAATATACTTAGGGTTAATATAGATAATATAGCTGGCGGCGGGGTAGGTAGATTAAATTAGGGGTTAATCATTTTAATAGAGATGGCGGCGGTGTAAGGGGCTTACATTAGGGGTTAATAATTTTATTATAGATGGCGGCGGTGTTAGGGGCTCACTTTAGGGGGTTATAGATATAATATAGCTGTGCAGGCGGGGTACGGGAGCGGCGGTTTAGGGGTTAATTAACTTTATGAGGTTGCGGCGGGGTAAAGGAGCGGCGGTTTAGGGGTTAATAGCTTTTTTATTGTTAGGATAGTGAGGGGGGATAGCGGATAGAGGGTTAGACAGTGCGGGCTATGTTAGGGAGGCGTGTTAGACAGTGCGGGCCATGTTAGGGAGGCGTGTTAGACAGTGCGGGTGTTTTAGACTTTAGTCAGGTTTTATAGGCGCCGGCAGTTTCTAACGTGCCACAAGTCACTGGCGACGCCAGAAATTTGTACTTACGCAGATTTCTGGACATCGCTGGTTTGTGAGACTTACGGCACGTTAGCATCTGACGGCGACTTATATGGATTGGCTCGAGTTGCGAGCTGAACTGCGGGCGACGCCGGTTCCCTCGCTTGCGCCGCAAACTGCGATCGATATCGGATCGCGCCCCATGGTATGTTTGTCCTCGCGCAGTCTCTACTGCGCATTGACAGCTTCGGGCAAACATACCTGGCCTTTTATTATATAGGATATGTATACATATGTATTTATGTGTTTCTATATGTATATAAGTCTGTAAGTACATATGTACATATATATAGACACACTGTATCTATAAACATACATTTCCATATTTTTGAGCCCTTATAACTTTTTATGCAATATTTTGTTTAATAATGTTTATCAGACAGTGTTAATATGATGTAACTCTTAAATTTATTTGTGATGTGTTTTTGTTTTAAGTCGAGCGTAACAGTTAACCAGAGCTCTGTTGCGTTCAAGCAGATGTGTTTACTTTCAACCTAATTATAATCATTGAGCTTGGGCAGACCCACTAGCATTCTTTTCTGCTCCTTACCTACTAGTGCCCCTATGGTAATCACAGTGCCCTCTTCCATCTCTCATGCTTATCAGTGCCCCCCCTCAGTAATCCCTCTGCCCCCCACGGGGCAGTACTGCCCACTTTGGGAACCACTTTGTTTATGCTATCAAACATAACAGCAACATTTTGGGCAACTCCTGCCCCTTTGTGAAACTAAAGCATTACAAACCATTAATAAACCCCCTTCCCAATGCAATTTGAGAAAAAAAATCAAATAGTAGTTGTAACCATTTAATAGCAAATGCATTATTAAACATTTCATCAGAATATCTGCATCTGTCTTTCTTTCATGTAATTAACAAGAGTCCATGAGCTAGTGACGTATGGGATATACATTCCTACCAGGAGGGGCAAAGTTTCCCAAACCTTAAAATGCCTATAAATACACCCCTCACCACACCCACAAATCAGTTTTTACAAACTTTGCCTCCAAGGGAGGTGGTGAAGTAAGTTTGTGCTAGATTCTACGTTGATATGCGCTCCGCAGCAAGTTGGAGCCCGGTTTTCCTCTCAGCGTGCAGTGAATGTCAGAGGGATGTGAAGAGAGTATGGCCTATTGAATGCAGTGATCTCCTTCTACGGGGTCTATTTCATAAGGTTCTCTGTTATCGGTCGTAGAGATTCATCTCTTACCTCCCTTTTCAGTTCGACGATATACTCTTATATTTACCATTTCCTCTACTGATTCTCGTTTCAGTACTGGTTTGGCTTTCTACAAACATGTAGATGAGTGTCCCTGGGGTAAGTAAGTCTTATTTTCTGTGACACTCTAAGCTATGGTTGGGCACTTTATTTATAAAGTTCTAAATATATGTATTCAAACATTTATTTGCCTTGACTCAGAATGTTCAACTTTCCTTATTTCCAGACAGTCAGTTTTCATATTTGGGATTAATGCATTGAATTATCATATTTTTTCTTACCTCAAAAATTTGACTTTTTCCCTGTGGGCTGTTAGCTCTCGCGGGGGGCTGAAAATGCTTCATTTTATTGCGTCATTCTTGCGCAGGACTTTTTTGGGCGCAAAATTCTTTTCCGTTTCCGGCGTCATACGTGTCCGCCGGAAGTTGCGTCATTTTTTTGACGTTATTTTGCGTCAAAGATGTCGCGTTCCGGATGTGGCGTCATTTTGGGCGCAAAAACATTTTAGGGGCGTCAAATAATGTGGGCGTCTTTTTTGGCGCTAAAAATATGGGGCGTCATTTTTGTCTCCACATTATTTTAAGTCCTCTTTATTTATTGCTTCTGGTTTGCTAGAAGCTTGTTCACTGCATTTTTTTCCCATTCCTGAAACTGTCATTTAAGGAATTTGATCAATTTGCGTATATGTTGTTTTTTTCTTTACATATTGCAAGATTTCCACGTTGCAACTGAGTCAGAAGATACTGACAGGAAAATCACTGCACAGTGCTGGAGCTACCAAGCTAAGTCTGCTATAAAACTTTTGGTATCTGTTTCTCCAGCTATTAGTTTGTATGCATGTCATGTCAAACTTATTAATGCAGATAAATTTCCTTTAGTACTATTACATTACCTGTTGCTGTCCTCAACATCTAATTTTCAGAGTGTTCCTGATAACATAAGAGATTTTATTTTTTAAATCCATTAAGAAGGCTATGTCTGTTATTTCTCCTTCTAGTATACATAAAAGTCTTTTAAAACTTCTCTTTTTTTTTCAGATGAATTTTAAATGAACATCAACATTCTGATACTGATAATGGTTCTTCTGGTTCAAGGTTTCTGTCTCAGAGGTTGATGCTGATAAATCTTTGTATTTGTTCAAGATGGAAATTTATTCATTCTTTACTTAAAGAAGTGTTATTTGCATTAGAAATAGAGGATTCTGGTCCTCTTGATACTAAATGTAAACGTTTAAATAAGGTTTTTAAATCTCCTGTAGTTATTCCAGAAGTGTTTTATCTCCCTGATGCTATTTCTGAAGTAATTTCCAGGGAATGGAATAATTTGGGTAATTTATTACTCCTCCTAGACGTTAAGCAAATTATATCCTGTGCCATCTGACAGATTAGAGTTTTTGGGACAAAAATCCTTAGAGGTTATGGGGGCTGTCTCTACTCCGCTAATGTACTACTATTCCTATGGCAGATATACTCATTTAAGGATCCTTATAGATAGGAAAATTGAATCTTTTCTAAGAAAAGCTTACTTATGTTCAGTAATCTTCGTAGACCTGCTATATTTTTAGCGGATGTTGCTGCAGCTTCAACTTTTTGTTAGAAGGCTTAAGCGCAACAGGTAACAGATCATAATTTTATAGCATTATTATTATAACATGCTAATTATTTTATTGTGATACCATCTTTGATATCATTAGAGTTGGATGTCAGGTATATGTCCTCTAGCTATTTTAGCTAGAAAAGCTTTATGGATTAACTTGGAATGCTGACATGTCTTCTAAGTCAACTTTGGCTTTCCCTTTCTTCCAGGGTAAATAATCATTTCGTTCCTTTTCCTCACAACAAGGAACAAAAGCCTGATCCTTCATCCTCAGGAGCGGTATCAGTTTGGAACTATTTCCAGTTTGGAATATATCCAAGCCTTATAGAAACCTATAGTCAGCTCTAAAGTACCTATGAAGGTGCGGCCCTTATTCCAGCTCAGCTGGTATGGGGTAGATTACGTTTCTTCAAAGAAATTTGGATCAATTCCGTTCTTAATCTCTGGTTTCAGAAACATTGTTTCAGAAAGGTACAGGAATTGGCTTCAAGTTAAGGCCTCCTGCTAAGAAGATTTCTTTTCTTTCCCGTGTCCCAGTTGACACAGCAAGGCTCAGCATTTCTGAAATGTGTTTCAGATCTAGAGTTGGCTGGAGTATTTATGCCAGTTCCAGTTCTGGAACAGGGGCTGGGGTTTTATTTTATCTCTTCATTGTACCAAAGAAGGTCAATTCCTTCAGACCAGTTCTGGATCTATCATTATTGAATCGTTATGTTAGGATACCAACATTCAAGATGGTTACTGTAGGACTATCCTGCCTTTTGTTTAGCAAGGGCATTATATGTCTACAATAGATTTACAGGATGTGTATCTGCATATTCCGATTCATCCAGATCACTTTTAGTGTCTGAGATTCTCTTTTTAGACAAGCATTACCAGTTTTGTGGCTCTACTGTTTGGTCTAGCCTCAGTTCCAAGAATTTTTTTCAAAGGTTCTCGGTGCCCTTCTTCTGTAATCAGAGAATAGGGTTTTGGTATTTCCTTATTTGGACGATATCTTGGTACTTGCTCAGTCTTCTCATACGAATCGACTTGTGTTGTTTCTTCAAGTTCATGGTTGGAGGATCAATTTACCATTCAGTTCATTGATTCCTCAGACAAGGGTAACCTTTTTAGGTTTCTAGATAAATTCAGTGTCTATGACTCTGTCCTTGTCAGACAAGAGCAGTTTAACATTGATATCAGCTTGTCAAAACCTTCAGTCACAATCATTCCCTTTGGTAGCCTTATGCATGGAAATGTTGGGTCTTAGGACTGCCGCATCGGATGCGATCTCCTTTGCTCGTTTTCACATGCGACCTCTTCAGCTCTGTATGCTGAACCAATGGTGCAGGGATTACTCAAAGATATCTCAATTAATATCTTTAAACCGATTTTACGACACTCTCTGACATGGTGGACAGATCACCATCGTTTAGTTCAGGGGGCTTCTTTGTTCTTCCGACCTGGACTATAATCTCAACAGATTCAAGTCTTACAGGTTGGGGAGCTGTGTGGGGGTCTCTGACGGCACAAGGGGTTTGGGAATCTCAGGAGGTGAGATTTCCGATCAATATTTTGGAACTCCGTGCAATTTTCAGAGCTCTTCAGTCTTGGCCTCTTCTGAAGAGAGAGTTGTTCATTGTTTTCAGATAAGACAATGTCACAACTGTGGCATACATCAATCATCAAGGAGGGACTCACAGTCCTCTGGCTATGAAAGAAGTATCTCGAATTTTGGTTTGGGCGGAATCCAGCTCCTGTCTTATCTCTGCGGTTTATATCCCAGGTATGGACAATTGGAAAGCGGATTATCTCAGTCGCCAAACGTTGCATCCGGGCGAATGGTCTCTTCACCCAGAGGTATTTCTTCAGATTGTTCAAATGTGGGAACTTCCAGAAATAGATCTGATGGCTTCTCATCTAAACAAGAAACTTCCCAGGTATCTGTCTAGATCCCGGGATCTTCAGGCGGAGGCAGTGGATGCATTTTCACTTCCTTGGAAGTATCATCCTGCCTATATCTTTCCGCCTCTAGTTCTTCTTCCAAGAGTAATCTCCAAGATTCTGAAGGAATGCTCGTTTGTTCTGCTGGTAGCTCCGGCATGGCCTCACAGGTTTTGGTATGCGGATCTTGTCCGGATGGCCTCTTGCCAACCGTGGACTCTTCCGTTAAGACCAGACCTTTTGTCTCAAGGTCCTTTTTTCCATCAGGATCTGAAATCCTTAAATTTAAAGGTATGGAGATTGAACGCTTGATTCTTGGTCAAAGAGGTTTCTCTGACTCTGTGATTAATACTATGTTACAGGCTCGTAAATTTGTATCCAGAGAGATATATTATAGAGTCTGGAAGACTTATATTTCTTGGTGTCTTTCTCATCATTTTTCTTGGCATTCTTTTAGAATACCGAGAATATTACAATTTCTTCAGGATGGTTTAGATAAGGGTTTGTCCGCAAGTTCCTTGAAAGGTCAAATCTCTGCTCTTTCTGTTCTTTTTCACAGAAAGATTGCTATTCTTCCTGATATTCATTGTTTTGTACAAGCTTTGGTTCGTATAAAGCCTGTCATTAAGTCAATTTCTCCTCCTGGAGTTTGAATTTGGTTCTGGGGGCTCTTCAAGCTCCTCCATTTGAACCTATGCATTCATTGGATATTAAATTACTTTCTTGGAAAGTTTTGTTCCTTTTGGCCATCTCTTCTACCAGAAGAGTTTCTGAATTATCTGCTCTTTCTTGTGAGTCTCCTTTTCTGATTCTTCATCAGGATAAGGCGGTGTTGCGAACTTCTTTTGAATTTTACCTAAAGTTGTGAATTCCAACAACATTAGTAGAGAAATTGTGGTTCCTTCATTATGTCCTAATCCTAAGAATTCTAAGGAGAAATCGTTGCATTCTTTGGATGTTGTTAGAGCTTTGAAATATTATGTTGAAGCTACGAAATCTTTCTGTAAGACTTCTAGTCTATTTGTTATCTTTTCCGGTTCTAGGAAAGGCCAGAAAGCTTCTGCCATTTCTTTGGCATCTTGGTTGAAATCTTTAATTCATCTTGCCTATGTTGAGTCGGGTAAAATTCCGCCTCAGAGAATTACAGCTCATTCTACTAGGTCAGTATCTACTTCCTGGGCGTTTAGGAATGAAGCTTCGGTTGACCAGATCTGCAAAGCAGCAACTTGGTCCTCTTTGCATACTTTTACTAAATTCTACCATTTTGATGTATTTTCTTCTTCTGAAGCAGTTTTTGGTAGAAAAGTTCTTCAGGCAGCGATTTCAGTTTGAATCTTCTGCTTATGTTTTTTGTTAAACTTTATTTTGGGTGTGGATTATTTTCAGCAGGAATTGGCTGTCTTTATTTTATCCCTCCCTCTCTAGTGACTCTTGTGTGGAAAGATCCACATCTTGGGTAGTCATTATCCCATACGTCACTAGCTCATGGACTCTTGTTAATTACATGAAAGAAAACATAATTTATGTAAGAACTTACCTGATAAATTCATTTCTTTCATATTAACAAGAGTCCATGAGGCCCACCCTTTTTTGTGGTGGTTATGATTTTTTTGTATAAAGCACAATTATTCCAATTCCTTATTTATATGCTTCGCACTTTTTTTCTTATCACCCCACTTCTTGGCTATTCGTTAAACTGATTTGTGGGTGTGGTGAGGGGTGTATTTATAGGCATTTTAAGGTTTGGGAAACTTTGCCCCTCCTGGTAGGAATGTATATCCCATACGTCACTAGCTCATGGACTCTTGTTAATATGAAAGAAATGAATTTATCAGGTAAGTTCTTACATAAATTATGTTTTTATGGTGCAGTCCATTCTCTATTAAAAACTCTTTATAATTGTATAATATTATTAATTGATGTAAAAAAAAAAACCTGTTATTGCTCAAATAACTTTAAATTTATTTCTACACTTTGGAAGAAGAAGCTAAAAATAATTACAAAAAATAATTAAGAAAAAAAAATAAAAAGATCAAATGTAAAAATCAATAATTAAAAAAATAATATTCCTTATTCATGTCTCTAGGAAATAAACTACCCATAAGTTTTATCCACCTTGTTGCCCTGAACAATAACTGCTTGAATCAATCGCAATCACAATATAGATCATTATCACAAAAACAAGAAGGAAAGCAATACTTGTTCAATTTGTTGTTCCTAAAAATAGTATGGCAATAAACTGTATATTAGGTGACTTTCAGATTGGTCTGGACTCAGAATGAAACTCTAGCATTCCATATAAACACAATGAAACAAGTGACCCTTATTTTAATAATTAATTGACCCCAGTTGATTACATGATAGAACTATATGCATATTACACAAAATTGGGGTTATTTTTTATCCCCTCTGCTGCCATTAACAATACATAGATGGACATGCAGACCTTTATTATTCTTCCTATGGTCCTATGTTCATCCAGGTGCCAAGTGATGGTAATATCAATGATAAATAACTCACTGTTTTGGTCCTGTATTATCCCATCACCATAAAAATATGGTGAGGGAGGTCCCATCATTCAAAAAAAAGGGTTTCATGTTTCTTACAGCTTTCACATGATCAACTGGCAGTAACTGCTAAAATAATACACGGCTAGATTACGAGTTTTGCGGTATGAGTGAAAAAGCAGCGTTGATGCTCTTTTTCACTACCACTGGTATTACGAGTTTTGCAGGTATATCTGTACCGCACACTTTTTTGGCCGTAACGCAACGTAATTACCACAGCTTTCAAAAAGTCCTTTTTCAATGGGACTTCCATAGCGCCGGTTTTACGAGTTTGCCTGGGAGGTCAAAAAGTGAGCGGTACAGCCTATACCGCCAAGATCCATACCGTAAACTGAAAGTCAGTAGTTATGGGTTTTACGCTTCAAAGCTGTAGCATAAAACTCATAACTAAAGTGCTAAAAAGTACACTAACACCCATAAACTACCTATTAATCCCTAAACCGAGGCCCTCCTGCATCACAAACACTAAAATAAAATTATTAACCCCTAATCTGCCGCTCCGGACATCGCCGTCACTATAATAAACATATTAACCCCTAAACCGCCGCACTCCCGCATCACAAACACTAGTTAAATATTATTAACCCCTAATCTGCCGCCCCTAACATCGCCGCCACCTACCTACATTTCTTAACCCATAATCTGCCGCCCGCAACGTTGCCGCCACTATACAAAATTTATTAACCCCTAAACCTAAGCCTAACCCTAACACCCCCAAACTTAAATATAATTAAAATAAATCTAAATAAAACCTTCTATCATTACCTAAATAATTCCTATTTAAAACTAAATACTTACCTGTAAAATAAACCCTAAGCTAGCTACAATATAACTAATAGTTACATTGTAGCTAGCTTAGGGTTTATTTTTATTTTACAGGCAAGTTTGTATTTATTTTAACTAGGTAGAAATGTTACTAAATAGTTATTAACTATTTACTAACTACCTAGCTAAAATAAATACAAATTTACTTGTAAAATAAAAGCTAACCTGCCTTACACTAACACCTAAACTTACACTACAATTAAATCAATTACATTAATTAAATACAATTACCTAAATTACAAAAAACAAAACACTAAATTGCACAAAATAAAAAAAGAAATTATCAGATATTTAAACTAATTACACCTAATCTAATAGCCCAATCAAAATAAAAAAAGCCCCCCCCACCCCCAAAATAAAAAAAAACCTAGCCTAAACTAAACTACCAATAGCCCTTAAAAGGGCCTTTTGCGGAGCATTGCCCCAAAGAAATCAGCTCTCTTACCAGTAAAAACAAATACAAACAACACCCCAACAGTAAAGCCCACCACCCACACAACCAACCCCCCAAATAAAATCCTAACTAAAAAAAAATAAGCTCCCCATTGCCCTGAAAAGGGCATTTTGATGGGCATTGCCCTTAAAAAGGCATTTAGCTCTTTTTCAAGTGCCCAAACCCCTAATCTAAAAATAAAACCCACCCAATAAATCCTAAAAAAGCCGAACACTAACCCCCGAAGATCCACTTACAGTTTTTGAAGACCCAACATCCATCCTCAACGAAGCCAACAGAAGTCCTCAACGAAGCCAACCATCCATCCTCAACGAAGCCAACAGAAGTCTTCATCCAAACGGGCAGAAGTCTTCATCCAGACGGCATCTTCTATCTTCATCCATCCGGCACGGAGCGGGTCCATCTTCAAGACATCCGCCGCAGAGCATCCTCTTCAATCGACGTCTTCTTCCGAATGAGATTTCTATCAGCCCATCGGAATTAAGGTTGGAAAAATCCTATTGGCTGTTGCAATCAGCCAATAGGATTGAGCTTCAATCATACTGGCTGATCCAGTCAGCCAATTGGTTTGAGCTTACATTCTATTGGCTGTTCCAATCAGCCAATAGAATGGGAGCTCAATCCTATTGACTGATTGCAACAGCCTATAGGATTTTCCAACCTTAATTCCAATTGGTATAGTGGCGGCGACATTGGGGCCGGCATATTAGGGGTTAATAAGTGTAGGTAGGTGGCGGCGATGTTGGGGGCAGCAGATTAGGGGTTAATAAGTATAATGTAGGGGGGATGTCGAGGGCAGCAGATTAGGGGTTAATAAGTATAATGTAGGTGTTGCCGATGTTGGGGACGGCAGATTAGGGGTTAATAAGTATAATATAGGTGTCAGCGATGTCGGGGGTGGAAGATTAGGGGTTAATAATTGTAAGATTAGGGGTGTTTAGACTCAGGGTTCATGTTAGGGTGTTAGGTGTAAACATAAATTTTGTTTCCCATAGGAATAAATGGGGCTGCGTTACAGAGCTTTACGCTTCTTTATTGCAGGTGTTAGGCTTTTTTCAGCCGGCTCTCCCCATTGATGCCTATAGGGAAATCGCGCACGAGCACGTAAAACCAGCTTAACACCGCTCACCGCAGCGCTGGTATTGGAGTATGGTATGGAGCTCAATTTTGCTCTATGTTCGCTTTTTGCCTGCTAACGCTGAATTTTTGTAAACCTGTAATACCAGCACTGTAGTTAAGTGAGCGGTGACAATAACTTGCAAGTTAGCACCAAGCCGCTCATAATGCAAAACTCGTAATCTAGCCGTTTGTTTTTGGGAGTTTGGGATAGTTGGAAGGCATGTGAAGTTGTTCTCAGTTGAGCAAGAAAATGTAATACCATGAACAGATGAGTTGTGTTAATGCCTGAAGCAAGCATGCTCTCAAATCAATGCTGTTTATGTGTATCCTACCCTGTATAGTCCATTAAAATAAAGAGTATCAATCTCTGTCTGATTCAGTCCGCTAACTGCTTGTGTTTATTCTTTATGTATTACATGGGAGTTGCACTTAAAGAGACACTGAACCCAAATGTTTTCTTTTGTGATTCAGATAGAACATTCAATTTTAAGCAACTTTCTAATTTATTCCTATTATCAATTTTTCTTTGTTCTCTTGCTATCTTTATTTGAAAAAGAAGGCATCTAAGCTTTTCTTGGATCAGAACTCTGGACAGCACTTTTTTATTAAGTAAGGAAAACGGCATGCGGCTGCACTAACCCGGAACTAGTGATGTCGCAAACCTAAAAATTTAGGTTCGCAAACGGCAGACTCGAACTTCCACAAATGTTCGCGAACCGCCATTGACTTCAATAGGCAGGCGAACTTTAAAACCCACAAGGACTCTTTCTGGCCACAATAGTGATGGAAAAGTTGTTTCAAGGAAACTAACACCTGGACTGTGGCATGCCGGAGGGGGATCCATGGCAAAACTCCCACAGAAAATGACATAGTTGATGCAGAGTCTGGTTTTAACCCATAAAGGGCCTAAATCACCTAACATTCCTAAATTGTTTGGAATAACGTGCTTTAAAACATCAGGTATGATGTTGTATCGATCAGGTAGTGTAAGGGTTATGCCCGCTTCACAATGACAGACCAAACTCCCCGTGTAACGCACCGCAAACAACCGCAAACAGTCCATTTGCACAACCACAAGATAGATAGATTTGATAGATAGATACATTGAAGGCAACTTCAATAAGATTACACTAGCAGACTGATGTTTCACAGTCAAAAAATATTTTTTTTAAATATTTACACTACTGTTATAACAAATATGATTGGTGGCACTAGTTGGCAAGTGGGCCTGGCACACACGCTGGCAGACAGGCAACTGCAATTAAATAACAATAGCAGACTGATGTAAAAGTTTTTTTTAAAGTTACACTAATGTTACAACAGATAGGAGTGATCGCACAGGATAGAAGTAGGCACAGTATGTGCTGGCAGCCTGACACACAGGCTGGCACTAGTGGCAGGCTGGCCTGGCAACTAAAATTAAATAACACTAGAAGACTGATGTAAAAGTTTTTTTTTACAAAATTTAAACTAATGTTACACCTGATAGGAGATGTGGACTGGCACTGAGGATGGAAGTAGGCACAGTATATGCTGGCAGCCTGACACACAGGCTGGTACTAATGGCAGCCAGGCTGGCCTGGCAACTAAAATTAAATAACACTAGAAGAGGACTGATGTAAAAAAAAAAATTAAAAAAAATTTACACTAACGTTACACCAGATATAAGTGGTGGAAAAAAGAGCTATTAATCACACTATATGATGTGGGCCTGACACACAGGCCTGATGGAAAATGAAATTAGATTACACTAGCAAAATGATTTAAAAGTTTTTTTTAAAAATTTACAATAATGTTAAGCAGATATGAGTGGTGGCTGGCACAGCAATTAACCACATTATATGCTGTGTAAGCCTGACACACAGGCCTGATAGAAAATGAAATTAGATTACACTAGCAAAATGATTTAAAAGTTTTGTTGTTTAAATTTACACTAATGTTAAGCAGATATGAGTGGTGGCTGGCACAGAGCAATTAACCACAGTATATGCTGTGTAAGTCTGAGACACAGGCCTGATAGAAAATGAAATTAGATTACAATAGAAAAATGATTTAAAAGTTTTGTTGTTTAAATTTACACTAATGTTAAGCAGATATCAGTGGTGGCACTAATCACAGTATATGCTGTGAGCCTCACACACAGGCTGAAAGCCAGGCAAATGCAAATAAAATTACAAATAAAAAAAAAATAAAAAACGACTGAAGTTCTAGCCCTAAAAAGGGCTTTTTGGGGTGCTGTCCTTACAGCAGAGATTAGATGAGTCCTTCAGGACTGTAGTGGACACTAAATACACTAGCCTAGCTATTTATTTCTCTATAATGTCAGCAGCAGCAACACTAAACCTCCTCTCACTAACGGCTAGATTTGGAGTTTGGCGGTAAAAGGGCTGTTAACGCTCCGCGGGTTTTTTTCTGGCCGCACCATAAATTTAACTCTGGTATCGAGAGTTCAAACAAATGCTGCGTTAGGCTCCAAAAAAGGAGCGTAGAGCATTTTTACCGCAAATGCAACTCTCGATACCAGAGTTGCTTACGGACGCGGCCGGCCTCAAAAACGTGCTCGTGCACGATTCTCCCATAGGAAACAATGGGGCTGTTTGAGCTGAAAAAAAACCTAACACCTGCAAAAAAGCAGCGTTCAGCTCCTAACGCAGCCCCATTGTTTCCTATGGGGAAACACTTCCTACGTCTGCACCTAACACTCTAACATGTACCCCGAGTCTAAACACCCCTAGCCTTACACTTATTAACCCCTAATCTGCCGGCCCCGCTATCGCTGACCCCTGCATTACACTTTTAACCCCTAATCTGCCGCTCCGTAAACCGCCGCCACCTACGTTATCCCTATGTACCCCTAATCTGCTGCCCTAACATCGCCGACCCCTATGTTATATTTATTAACCCCTAATCTGCCCCCCACAACGTCGCCGACACCTACCTACACTTATTAACCCCTAATCTGCCGACCGGACCTGAGCGCTACTATAATAAAGTTATTAACCCCTAATCCGCCTCACTAACCCTATCATAAATAGTATTAACCCCTAATCTGCCCTCCCTAACATCGCCGACACCTACCTTCAATTATTAACCCCTAATCTGCCGACCGGAGCTCACCGCTATTCTAATAAATGTATTAACCCCTAAAGCTAAGTCTAACCCTAACACTAACACCCCCCTAAGTTAAATATAATTTTTATCTAACGAAATAAATTAACTCTTATTAAATAAATGATTCCTATTTAAAGCTAAATACTTACCTGTAAAATAAATCCTAATATAGCTACAATATAAATTACATTTATATTATAGCTATTTTAGGATTAATATTTATTTTACAGGTAACTTTGTATTTATTTTAACCAGGTACAATAGCTATTAAATAGTTAAGAACTATTTAATAGTTACCTAGTTAAAATAATTACAAATTTACCTGTAAAATAAATCCTAACCTAAGATATAATTAAACCTAACACTACCCTATCAATAAAATAATTAAATAAACTACCTACAATTACCTACAATTAACCTAACACTACACTATCAATAAATTAATTAAACACAATTGCTACAAATAAATACAATTAAATAAACTATCTAAAGTACAAAAAATAAAAAAGAACTAAGTTACAGAAAATAAAAAAATATTTACAAACATAAGAAAAATATTACAACAATTTTAAACTAATTACACCTACTCTAAGCCCCCTAATAAAATAACAAAGACCCCCAAAATAAAAAATTCCCTACCCTATTCTAAATTTAAAAAGTTACAAGCTCTTTTACCTTACCAGCCCTGAACAGGGCCCTTTGCGGGGCATGCCCCAAGAAGTTCAGCTCTTTTGCCTGTAAAAGAAAACATACAATACCCCCCCCCCAACATTACAACCCACCACCCACATACCCCTAATCTAACCCAAACCCCCCTTAAATAAACCTAACACTAAGCCCCTGATGATCTTCCTACCTTGTCTTCACCATGCCAGGTTCACCGATCCGTCCTGGCTCCAAGATCTTCATCCAACCCAAGCGGGGGCTAGACATCCACTGAAGAAGTCCAGAAGAGGGTCCAAAGTCTTCCTCCTATCCGGCAAGAAGAGGACATCCGGACCGGCAAACATCTTCTCCAAGCGGCATCTTCTATGTTCTTCCATCCGATGACGACCGGCTCCATCTTGAAGACCTCCAGCGCGGATCCATCCTCTTCTTCCGACGACTAGACGACGAATGACGGTTCCTTTAAGGGACGTCATCCAAGATGGCGTCCCTCGAATTCCGATTGGCTGATAGGATTCTATCAGCCAATCGGAATTAAGGTAGGAATTTTCTGATTGGCTGATGGAATCAGCCAATCAGAATCAAGTTCAATCCGATTGGCTGATCCAATCAGCCAATCAGATTGAGCTCGCATTGTATTGGCTGATCGGAACAGCCAATAGAATGCGAGCTCAATCTGATTGGCTGATTGGATCAGCCAATCGGATTGAACTTGATTCTGATTGGCTGATTCCATCAGCCAATCAGAAAATTCCTACCTTAATTCCGATTGGCTGATAGAATCCTATCAGCCAATCGGAATTCGAGGGACGCCATCTTGGATGACGTCCCTTAAAGGAACCGTCATTCGTCGTCTAGTCGCGCTGGAGGTCTTCAAGATGGAGCCGGTCGTCATCGGATGGAAGAACATAGAAGATGCCGCTTGGAGAAGATGTTTGCCGGTCCGGATGTCCTCTTCTTGCCGGATAGGAGGAAGACTTTGGACCCTCTTCTGGACTTCTTCAGTGGATGTCTAGCCCCCGCTTGGGTTGGATGAAGATCTTGGAGCCAGGACGGATCGGTGAACCTGGCATGGTGAAGACAAGGTAGGAAGATCATCAGGGGCTTAGTGTTAGGTTTATTTAAGGGGGGTTTGGGTTAGATTAGGGGTATGTGGGTGGTGGGTTGTAATGTTGGGGGGGGGGGGTATTGTATGTTTTCTTTTACAGGCAAAAGAGCTGAACTTCTTGGGGCATGCCCCGCAAAGGGCCCTGTTCAGGGCTGGTAAGGTAAAAGAGCTTGTAACTTTTTAAATTTAGAATAGGGTAGGGAATTTTTTATTTTGGGGGTCTTTGTTATTTTATTAGGGGGCTTAGAGTAGGTGTAATTAGTTTAAAATTGTTGTAATATTTTTCTTATGTTTGTAAATATTTTTTTATTTTCTGTAACTTAGTTCTTTTTTATTTTTTGTACTTTAGATAGTTTATTTAATTGTATTTATTTGTAGCAATTGTGTTTAATTAATTTATTGATAGTGTAGTGTTAGGTTAATTGTAGGTAATTGTAGGTAGTTTATTTAATTATTTTATTGATAGGGTAGTGTTAGGTTTAATTATAACTTAGGTTAGGATTTATTTTACAGGTAAATTTGTTATTATTTTAACTAGGTAACTATTAAATAGTTCTTAACTATTTAATAGCTATTGTACCTGGTTAAAATAAATACAAAGTTACCTGTAAAATAAATATTAATCCTAAAATAGCTATAATATAAATGTAATTTATATTGTAGCTATATTATGATTTATTTTACAGGTAAGTATTTAGCTTTAAATAGGAATCATTTATTTAATAAGAGTTAATTTATTTCGTTAGATAAAAATTATATTTAACTTAGGGGGGGTGTTAGTGTTAGGGTTAGACTTAGCTTTAGGGGTTAATACATTTATTAGAATAGCGGTGAGCTCCGGTCGGCAGATTAGGGGTTAATAATTGAAGGTAGGTGTCGGCGATGTTAGGGAGGGCAGATTAGGGGTTAATACTATTTATGATAGGGTTAGTGAGGCGGATTAGGGGTTAATAACTTTATTATAGTAGCGCTCAGGTCCGGTCGGCAGATTAGGGGTTAATAAGTGTAGGTAGGTGTCGGCGACGTTGTGGGGGGCAGATTAGGGGTTAATAAATATAATATAGGGGTCGGCGATGTTAGGGGCAGAAGATTAGGGGTACATAGGGATAACGTAGGTGGCGGCGATTTGCGGTCGGAAGATTAGGGGTTAATTATTTTAAGTAGCTTGCGGCGACGTTGTGTGGGGCAAGTTAGGGGTTAATAAATATAATATAGGGGTCGGCGGGGTTAGGGGCAGCAGATTAGGGGTACATAAGTATAACGTAGGTGGCGGTCGGCAGATTAGGGGTTAAAAATTTTAATCGAGTGGCGGCGATGTGGGGGGACCTCGGTTTAGGGGTACATAGGTAGTTTATGGGTGTTAGTGTAGTTTAGGGTACAGTAGTTAAGAGCTTTATGAACCGGCGTTAGCCAGAAAGCTCTTAACTCCTGCTTTTTTCAGGCGGCTGGAATCTTGTCGTTAGAGCTCTAACGCTCACTGCAGAAACGACTCTAAATACCGGCGTTAGGAAGATCCCATTGAAAAGATAGGCTACGCAAATGGCGTAGGGGGATCTGCGGTATGGAAAAGTCGCGGCTGTAAAGTGAGCGTTAGACCCTTTAATCACTGACTCCAAATACCAGCGGGCGGCCAAAACCAGCGTTAGGAGCCTCTAACGCTGGTTTTGACGGCTACCGCCGAACTCTAAATCTAGGCCTAAGAAAGCAGGATCGTAATGAATCTAAAATGGCTGCTGCCCAGGAGCTGGGAGGGTCTGTGAGGGAGTGTCTGCTGCTGATTGGCTCAAATGTGTCTGAAGGCTGTGAGATACAGGGTCAAAGTTTCCTCAATGATGATGAATAGGGGGCGGATGAAACATCTCATATGTTCGCCCGCAGCGGCGAATGCGAACAAGCTATGTTCACCGGGAACTATTCTCCGGCGAACTGTTCGCGACATCACTACCCGGAACCAGATCCTAGTTCAGATACTGTAGGAGGTCATCCAATCAGAGGCAATCGGAGTGCCGTAGCTGCGGGTGATCAGCCCAAGAAGTAACTTGCAAGAAAAAATGCAGGCACTATTAGGTGTAGGTAAGTAAAAAATATACAAACTTTATTCGACTTCCTTAAAAACAATGAAATAGACAATCCAACATTTGCAGACAAACAGACAGGAGGTACTGACGGTCTAAAGCGTTTTGCGCCCCCTAGTGGCGCTTAGTCATAGGCTGACGCATTAGAAGGTAGGTATCCCTTATATAGGGATTTGTTAACCCTTCCCTCTCCATTAAAACATAATTAAAACACTAAACAGTGAGTATATGTATTTTGCACACAGGGTCATATTCAGAAAAAATGAAAAAAATCAAATAATTACATTTTGTGTATATATTGTATGTAAAGTACGTATTCCAGTAAAAAGAAAAAACATTATATTATATTGCATAATCAAAGACCATGACGATTGAAATAGTGGGAATATATAAAATTAGCAAAAAAATACATACACAAGAAAACGAATAATAATGATAAGGACAAGTTTGAAATAAAGATGAATATAAGGGTAGGCCCTAAGTAAACCTATATCATATCACTAATAGGAACTATATTGAAAAGAAATAATACAAACATCAAAGGGATAGCTAACCATCAATAAAATAACTAATATCACATTCCTTATTCATGCCTTTTGGAACTCTAGTTTTTAATTTGAGTATCCAATATAGTTCTTTTTTTGTCTAGGATTTTATGTTTGTTACCCCCCCCCCCCCCAGAGGGGAGGACAGCTCTATCTATAATCTGAACTGACATGTCTGCTAGATGTTTGAAATGATAGCTATTGTGATGAGAGCAGGATGTGATGTCACTAGTATGCGGGCGGGGCTTAGGTCCGGTGTCTGTGTCACAGTTAGTTTAGTACAATCAACCTGTCTGGATGTGTATTGCTATGCTCTGTAATAAAATAGAGTTGTACCATCATTGCTGTGTCCTGCATATGTCCTGCATCTCATGACATGGTGTTAGAAGTTCTGGACTGCGCTTCTGTTCCTGATCGATTGCAATGTCAAAGTTTACCCCACCTAAGCCTTTTGACTTTTATCAGCCTGCAGCTTGGCCCACATGGCGTCAGCGGTTTCAGCGCTTCGGGATTGCATCCAAACTGAACAAGGAGAGTGGTGAAGTACAAGTTAATTCTCTTTTATACTCTATGGGGAAAGATGTAGAGCCAGTGTTCAATGCTTTTACTTTCCAAGAAGGGGAAGAAGTTAACTTTGATAAAGTTATGGATAAACTCAGTGCCCACTTTGTGCCCAAAAGAAATGTGATTCATGAGAGAGCTTGTTTTCACAAACGTAATCAGCGTGTGGGAGAATCTGTGGAGTCATTTGTGCGCAGCCTGTATGAATTAGCTGAATTCTGTGAGTTTGGTGTTGCTAAAGAAGAGCAAATCAGAGACAGAATAGTTATTGGAATTGCAGATGCTGAAGTCTCCCTGAAGCTGCAGTTAGAGCCTGATTTAACGTTAGACGGGGCTATTAGGATGGCCCGCCAGAGTGAACTGGTGAAAAAGCAAAGTGCTGATCTGAGGTCTGAGAGTATTGTGGATGAAGTGCAACAGTCTAGGAAAATTACTAGTGAAAGGCACAGTGTGAGCGGTAGATCTAAAGTACTGGAAAGGCCTAGAAGTGGATGGGCGCAACATGGCCGATGCACACGGTGCTACCGGGCTCATGATCAGAGTGCTATATGCCCGGCCAGAGATAAAAGATGCAGAAAATGTAACAGAATAGGCCATTTTGAAGTGGTGTGTAAAACTGAATACATTAAGGAGATGCAGGTGGACAGTGACCAGGAGGGTCAGGAAGTGTCTTTTGTGGGGTCTGTTGTGGAACGGACAAGCTCAGAGGAAGATTGGAAAGTTACTTTTACTGTAATGGGAGCCAAAGTTGATTTTAAGATTGACACAGGAGCAGATATCACTGTAATGTCTTTTGCTGAGTTTATGAAACTGCCTCGACAGCCCCAGCTGGCGAAGGTTACTACAAATGTCCATAGTCCTGGTGGCCGCATTGATTGTGTGGGGAAATTTCTTGCCAGCTGTGAGTACAAACAAAGGAAGTTCACCATGTGGGTGCATGTGATCCGAGGTCAGTGTGTTAACAGTTTATTGAGCAGAAAAGCAGCCTGTGACTTGGGCCTCGTGGCCAGAGTGAATGAGATCTCTGAAGATATGTTTGGCGAGTTGGGCCTACTGAACTGCAAACCTGTCCGTATAGCACTTAAAAGTGACGCAGTCCCATACAGTATTTCTACTCCTCGTAGAATTCCGTTCCCGCTCATGCCTCAAGTGGAGAAAGAGCTCATGCGCATGAAGTCTATGGGGGTTATTGAAGAGGTTGTTGAAGCAACTGATTGGTGTGCCCCCATTGTTCCAGTTGCAAAGAAAAACGGAAAGGTGCGCATCTGTGTGGACCTGAAAAGGCTGAATGAGGCAGTGAAGAGGGAGAGATTTGTGCTGCCGACATTGGAAGATATAGCCCCGAAGTTGGCTGGGGCGAAGTTCTTTTCCACATTAGACGCTTCTAGCGGCTTTTGGCAGATCCCCCTGGATCCAAAGTGCCGCAAACTGACTACCTTTATCACACCGGTAGGTCGGTTCTGCTTCTGCAGACTCCCCTTTGGGATATCCTCCGCTCCTGAAATCTTTCAAAGGGAAATGAGTTCTCTCCTGAGTGGCCACGTGGGCACAGCGGTCGTCATGGACGACATTCTAGTGTATGGGTCTACAGTGGAGGAGCATGATCAGCGTTTGAGTTGTGTGCTGCAGGCTATCAAAGAGTCTGGGCTGAAGCTGAATAAAGAAAAATATCATTTTAGGAAAACTGAATTATGCTACTTTGGGCATATCATCAACGGGGATGGCATCAAGCCGGACCCCGAGAAAATTCTGGCTATTGAACAGATGAAAAGCCCTTCTGATGTACATGAGCTGAGACAGATATTGGGCCTTGTAAATTACGTGGGCAAGTTTCTTCCAGATTTATCTACAGTTTTACACCCTATCACAGAGTTGCTTAAGAAAGATGTTGCCTGGGTCTGGGGACCCTCACAAGAAAAAGCGTTCCTGCATGCCAAGTCCCTGCTGGGGTCTGCCCCAGTGCTGGGGTTCTACGACCCTTCAAAAAAGACTGTGGTTAGTGCTGATGCAAGCAGTTATGGGTTGGGGGCTGCACTCCTGCAGCTGAATGACAACAAACTACAGCCCATCGCCTACTGTTCCCGCACACTGACGGCTGCGGAGTCAAAATACGCTCAAATTGAGAAAGAGTGCCTGGCTGCAGTTTGGGCCTGTGAGCGCTTTCAGCGTTATCTAGTGGGTTTGGAGAAATTTAGTCTGGAAACTGACCACAAACCGCTAGTCCCTCTAATCAATTTTTATGACATTGACAAAACACCCTTGAGATGCCAGAGACTTTTAATGAGACTGCTCAGGTTCAATGTTCAGGCAGTGCATGTGCCGGGGAAACAGCTGGTTGTGGCAGATACACTATCCAGGCTCCCGCTGGCTGCTGCTGAAGAATCCTCCACAGAATCGGATGTGAAAGTGTATGTTGATTCAGTTCTGGCCTCTAAGTCCATTTCTTCAAGGAAACTGGAAGAGATAAAGAAGGAGACATATTTGGACACAGATCTGCAAGAAGTTATAAGGTACATAAGAGAAGGCTGGCCCAAGAGCCGGGCAGCCTGGATGTCTTTAAGTGCTTACCAGCCAGAGAGGTCGCAGCTCACGGAGCTGGAGGGGTTGGTGCTGTTCCAAGACCGCATTGTAATTCCTGTCAGCATGAGGAAAGAGATGTTAAACAGGATTCATGATGGCCACTTAGGCATTACAAAGTGCAGAGAGAGAGCAGCTACAGCTGTGTTGTGGCCTGGGATCAGCTCCGACATTGCAAATCACGTGTCTAAATGTGCCTTTTGCCGGGAACGGGAGCTCTTGATGTCTACTCCGCTGCCTGCGGGGCCGTGGCAGAAAATAGCTGCTGATTTGTGTGAACTGCACGGGAAAAAGTTTCTTGTTGTGATCGACTACTATTACAGGTATTTGGAAATTGCACCCCTGAATGATATCACAAGTCAGGCCGTTATCATTCGCCTGAAGAGCTTGTTCGCCCGCTGGGGCATTCCAATGGAGCTGGTGAGTGATAATGGTATGCAGTTCGCTTCTACAGAGTTCAGTGCTTTCAGCAGGGAATATGATTTTGTACATTCCACGTCAAGTCCACATTATCCGCAGGCCAACGGAATGGCTGAAAGGGCAGTTCAAACAACAAAATTCATTCTAAAGCAATCTGAGCCGTACCTAGCCCTCTTGTCATACAGGGCGACACCCATTCAAGCCACCGGGTTTAGCCCGGCACAGCTGATGCTAGGACGCCAGATTCGCACCACTTTACCCTCAGTGGGTGTCTTCAAGCCGCCTGGCCCTGTTCCTCGGGACGAAGTCCTTAGGAGGGATGAAGAGGCCAAAAAGGGTTATCGTTTCTTCTACGACAGGAGACATTCTGTCAGGCCTTTACAGGAACTGAAAGCGGGCCAAAGTGTCAGAATTAAACTGGATGATGAGAAGAAATGGAAGACGCCTGCTACGGTAGTGGGCCGCTCTCCAGAACCAAGGTCTTACACACACAGTCCTTACAGAGGGAGGGACGGTTACACGCCATAACCGAAGACATCTTCAGTCTGTACCTGAGAGTCTGGAACCGGATACCTCAGTACCACCGCCGGTGGGATCCCCTGTTCTAAGAGAGGTGCCTTCCCCTCAGCAAGATCACAGCGGGGATATATCTTTGCCTCCAGCAGACTCTTGTTCACCATCTTCTGTATCAGAGGACAGTTCATGCAAAGTTACATCAAGCGGAAGAGTGGTGAAACTTCCGGCCCGATACAGGGACTGACTTTAGCTAGAACAGTGACCGGAAGTATGGGCAGAATAATCCCATGGTCACTGTGGACTAGGGTAGTCTACCCCGATGTCCAAGTCAGGATGTAATTTATTTGTTCATGTTTTCTAATCTATCTGTTTTTATAATGTTCAAAAACAAAAATGTTGTTGTATACCCTGTTGGTGTACCTTGTTATTTATTATATGCAAATGTATGCTTTGCCTTTGAAAAAGGGGAAGATGTGATGAGAGCAGGATGTGATGTCACTAGTATGTGGGCGGGGCTTAGGTCCGGTGTCTGTGTCGCAGTTAGTTTAGTACAATCAACCTGTCTGGATGTGTATTGCTATGCTCTGTAATAAAATAGAGTTGTACCATCATTGCTGTGTCCTGCATATGTCCTGCATCTCATGACAGTTATTAAAATGATTGGCTACTGCAGACGCCTTAATATAATTCTTAACATCTCTGACATGTTCGCTGAATCGAGTTCTGGCCTCACGTGAGGTCTTACCAACATATTGGCTCTTACATAGATTACAATTAAGCAAGCAGACCACATATGTGGTTTTGCAATTTGCATAGAAATCAATAGAATAGACATTTCTTTCAAAAGTGGATACAAAACTATTCCCTATTGTTATATTTGTACACATATTGCAGTTCCTACTGCCACACTTGAAATGTCCTTGTTTAGACAGCCAACTTGAAGCACTAGAAATATTTTTAGATACTACCATACTGGGAGAACGGGATCTAGCTAGTGTTTTGGGTTTCTTAGATACAAACCTACACTTACTAATGTATGGTTTCAAAACTGTGTCTCCTGATAGAAGATGTAGATGTTTTTTATGGATTTTAACTACACTTGTATACTGTTGTTTATACTCTGTAGTGAATACAATTGATTCATCAAAATTATTGACACTTTTACTATATCTTCTATCAGGTCTAAAGTTCTGAATTCTGACTGCTGCCCTACACTCCTCCAATAATGACGGATTATATCCTCCTAAAATAAGTCTGTTTTTAAGTTCCACTGATTGTGAGTCATAAGTAATATCAGACTTAGTATTTCTACGTAGTCTGATAAACTGACCTCTAGGTATGGCCTTAATCAAATGACTTGGATGCTGGGAACTAGCATGTAAGATGGTGTTGCCTGCTGTTTCTTTCCTGTAGGTCTTGGTGACAATCTTGTCGTCAATTATCTGTAATGTAAGATCTAAGAAAATGATCTCCTTAATATTAATTTCACCAGTAAATCTAAGACCTAATTCATTGGAGCTAAAGTAGGACAACAGATCAGTCAGAACTGTGGGGTCGTGGTAGTCACGTATCACTAACTGCAGGTCATCAATATATCTGACGAAGAGTACTATCTGGTCCTGCCATGGGTTGAGTGAGGAGTAAACGTACATTAGCTCCCACCACGCAACAAAGATGTTAGCAAATGCCGGGGCAAATTTTGCCTCCATGGCAGTCCCCCGAATTTGCAGGTAGAACTCCTCGTCAAATAGAAAAAAATTATGTCACAACAGGAACCGCAGAACATCTCCTATGTATAGTCTTAGTGAATCATCTAAGTAGCCGTATTTTTCTAAAAATAAGTCAACTGCTTTAATGCCTATTGCCTAGATGTTGTGGTATGCTAGTGTATAGTAAAGTAATGTCTGCAGTATCCAACAGAAATCTCACTGCCACTTGATAGTATCTAAGGTGGTTAGCAAATGTGAAGTATTTTGTAAATAGCTCAATTGAGTTTCTGAAATGGGCTGGAGGACTGAATCCATCCATTCCCCAAGTGGTTCTAAAAGTGAGGAATAGATTTGTATCCACTTTTGACAGAAATGTATATTCTATTGAATTCTATGCAAATTGCAAAATCACATACAGTATGTGGTCTACTTGCTTACTTGTAATCTATGTAAGAGCCAATATGTTGGTAAGACCTCACATAAGTCCAGAACTCGATTCAGCGAACATGTCAGAGATGTTAAGAATTATATTAAGGAGTCTGCAGTAGCCAATCATTTTAATAACTATCATTTCACACATCTAGCAGACATGTTAGTTCATATTATAGATTGAGCTGTCCTCCCCTCTAGGGGGGTAACAAACATAAAATCCTAGACAAAAAAGAACTATATTGGATACTCAAATTAAAAACTAGAGTTCCAATAGGCATGAATAAAGAATGGGACAGTTATTTTATTGATGGTTAGCTATCTCTTGGATGTTTGTATTGTTTATTTTCAATATAGTTCCTATTAGGGATATGATATAGGTTTACTTAGGGCCTACCCTTATGTTCATCATTATTTCAAACTTGTCCTTATCATTATTATTCATTTTTCTTGTGTATGTATTTTTGTTTGCTAATTTTATATATTCCCACTATTTCAATCGTCATGGTCTTTGATTATGCAATATAATATAATGTTTTTCTTTTTAGTGGAATACGTTCTTTACTTACAATATATACACAAAATGTAATTATTTGAATTTTTTCTGAATATGACCCTGTGTGCAAAATACATATACTCACTGTTTAGTGTTATAATTATGTTTTAATGGAGAGGGAAGGGTTAACAAATCCCTTTATAAGGGATACCTACCCTCTAATGCATCAGGCTATGACTAAGCGCCACTAGGGGGCGCGAAACGCGTTAGGCCGTCAGTCCCTCCTGTCTGTTTGTCTGCCAATGTTGGATTGTCTATTTCGTTGTTTTTAAGGAAGTCGAATAAAATTTGTATATTTTTTTACTAACCTACACCTAGTAGTGCCTGCATTTTTTCTTCCAAGCACTTTTTTATTGGTGGATAAATGTTTCCACCAATCAGCAAGGACAACCCAGGTTGTTCACCAAAAATGGTCCGGCATATAAACTTACATTCTTGCATTTCAAATAAAGATACCAAGAGAAAAAAAAATGATAATAGGAGTTAATTAGAAAGTTGCTTAAAATTTCATGCTCTATCTGAAATTTCATGCTCTATCTGAATCACGAAAGAAAACATTTGGGTTCAGTGTCCCTTTAATAAAAAGACATTTGTAGACTGGACTATATACCACATGGCATACTAAGGCTTCAAATGCAACTAAGCCCCCCCTCCCCTCCACCGGTTCGCCTGGGTCATAAGCAAATAGTCACTACTGCTGAAAATTTATCACAGACGTGTTATATGTATGCAGCCACATTACCTTTCACTATGGAGAGGCAGATTATAAGTATGCTTCGCAACCTACTAATTTACCTGGACAGCCATCAACACACTCCCATTGGGGAGTTGAGAGCTTCTAAGGACCCGCTCCAGAATATGCCAGCAACATGTAAGAAGGCATATGACAGTTCCGGGAACCCCAGACGCACCACAACAGAGAGGAGATGTGACTTAAAGTTCAGAAGACATCACCATTGATGTTTACTACGAGGGGGGAATCCATTCCAGTGGCCCTACCCCTAAAAGCTTGAGGTAAGCCCCAGTAATGCTACACATGAAAGTCTCCTATCTCTGGCTCAATCTTATTAATAGAGCTGAAAACCTAACCCTGCCTCAAATCTTTTCTGGGGACTCTGCCTATGTTGTCATGGGTGTACGATGGACAAGCCTTACTGGCTTTTTAGAACACCAACCCTCATGAAGGACTCTCAGCCATTAGCAAAATCCTATTTCGTCAAGAAAGGTGTTGGATAGTTGATCGGTCCATACTTCGACCCTCTTGCCTTCAACATGTGGCAATCAGAATAAGTTCTTTTGAGTTCATAGTACAGTTTGATGTTTTATAAGTGTGTTATTTTATTTACTGATAGTCCCTTTTGCTTACCTCAACTCACTAAAGGACATATGTTGTGCAACTACCTTGTATACTTCAGTTGCAGGACTGTTTCAAGCAAATATTTAACCTATGCTGAGCACAATTTAGTGTACTATTTTTAATTCATCCGTTGTGTCTGCACATATAGTACATTGAACCATATCTTATAGCAGGTGTATAATATTCATTGACAGGCTGTTACACACCCTTCTGTGGGTGGAGGGAGGCTACTATTGTAATGCAGCATAATAATCCCTAATATCTCCTATTTACACATTGAGACTTATAACCTCTTTCTTCCTCAGTCGGCGAGAAAGAATGAGAATCTGCAGCAGCCAATAGCAACAAACATTATTTCTAACTGCCTTCACCATGATATTATCTAATATTGAGCCGAAGTTAGATCTTTGCAGAGGCACATATATGCGAAAGAGATATCCTCCAAGTAACGCTGTTAGTGGCAAAAATATATAGTCAGAGCAGCGGTAAATCAATATAGAGAGAGGCTACAGCGCAAGCTTCAATGTTAAAGTTTGTAGAGCAGGAATTTAAAGCAAAGCAGAGCAAAAGACAAATAGGAGCCAACACAGTCACAAGCCAAACAAGTGCAGCGGTAGTGTACAAACCACACAACTCTGTCCATAGACAAGCTCCTCGAGCCTCCTTCGCCAAACAGGTAATTCCAGGGGTTGCGGTGTGTTTCCTGTGCTCCTACTCCCACATCGGGAGTGCTATACTCCTGCACACTCCGGCCCTCCTAGTGCCAAGAATCATCCGGACAAGGCAGCCGCTCACAGTTGAACTCCTCAAGGTATCCAGCGGCATCCAAGCACAGCGCACCAAGCTGTGCGTAGCCCCGCTCTCGCTGCTAGTGACGTCACCGGTAGCCAAATCAAGCTCCTCCGTGCTTGTGAGTAAATTGAAAAAAAGGGTTGCTACCAGTAAGTAAAAAACAAAATTTATTCAAAAAGGTTTAAAAATAAATGTGTGCTAAAGCGGTAGAGACTGGTCTGACACGTTTCGGGTTTACAGGTATGCCGTACTCATAGACCATAAACAGTCACTACCGGTTCATAGTTTAAATACACCACTGTTGTCATGGAGATTGTTACCAAACAAGAAACAGTTATCGGTATACTATCACAAAAATTTGAATCTAGCTATAAACTTAAAATAATTTATACATATAATAACCTTTTTGTATTGCTAATACACAGTATAATGGGAATAAATATATACAGTTTCAAATACACTTTGAATTGAATAAACAAAGCATCTAGTGCTGAGTAAACTTTTAAGATCAGTAATAAATGACATTCAAATATATATATTATATCCAGGATATCAAAGGTTAAAGGGACAGTTAACACCAGAATTTTTGTTGTTTAAAAAGATAGATAATCCCTTTATTACCCATTCCCCAGTTTTGCATAACCAACACTGTTATAGAAATAGACTTTTTACTTCTGTGACTAACTTGTATCTAAGCATCTTCTGACCGCCCCTAATCACATGACTTTTAGTTATTATCTATTGACTTGCAGTTTAGCCAATTAGTGCAGTGTCTGCCACAACTCACGGGCGTGATCACAATGCTATCTATATGGTTTACCTGAACTACTCTCCCCTGCTGTGAAAAGCAAATACAAAAGCATGTGATTAGAGGCGGCCTTCAAGGGCTTAGAAATTATCATATGAGCCTTTCTAGGTTTGCTCTCAACTAGAATACCAAGAGAACAAAGCAAAATTGTTGATAAAAGTAAATTGGAAAGTTGTTTAAAATTACATGCCCTATTTGAAAAATAAAAGTTTTTTTGGGCCTTGACTGTCCCTTTAAATTTTTTATTTTGGGGGTTGGTTGGGTTGGGGGGTTTACTTTTATGTAATTTTTTAAAGTAAAAGCTGATTGCTTTAGGGAAATGCCCTACAATTGGCCTTTTAAGGGCTATTGGTAGTTTATTGTTACATAAGGGGGTGTTTTTATTTTGGAGGGGCTTTTCAGTTTTTAATTTAGGTTTTTTATTTTTCGTTAATTTTATTGTTTTAAAATAGTAATGTTAGGTTACTATAGTTTAAACTTAGTTTT
Organism: Bombina bombina; assembly: GCF_027579735.1. NCBI lineage: Eukaryota > Metazoa > Chordata > Amphibia > Anura > Bombinatoridae > Bombina > Bombina bombina. The sequence continues at coordinate 1,180,239,642 of NC_069501.1, read as the reverse complement.
TTTTTTATTTCACAGGTAAGTTTTTATTTATTTAAAGATAATTATATTGTAAATTTAATTTAAATTTAGGGGGGTGTTTAGGGGTTAATAGTTTAATTTAGTGTATTGCGATGTGGGGGGGCCGGCAGTTTAGGGGTTAATAGGTTTATTATAGTAGTAGCGATGTGGGGGGTCGGCGGCTTATGGGGTTAATAGGTTTATTATAGTAGTAGCGATGTGGGAAGCCGGCGGTTTATGGGGTTAATAGGTTTATTATAGTAGTAACGATGTGGGGGGGTCGGCGGTTTAGGGGTTAATAGTTTTATTTTATTAGTAGCGATGTGGGGGGCCGGCAGTTTAGGGGTTATTAGGTTTATTATAGTAGTAGCGATGTGGGGGGTCAGTGGTTTAGGGGTTAATAGGTTTATATAGTGTCAGGGATGTCGGGGGAATTAGGGTTTAATCATTTTATTTAGTGTCTGTGATGTCGGGGAGCAACAGATTAGGGGTGTTTAGACTAGGGGTTTATGTTAGGGTGTTAGGTTTTAACAAAACTTTCTTTTCCCAATAAATATCAATGGGGTTGCGTTACGGCGATCACTATTAGATTTTTTCCTAACACTCTCTCCCCATTGATGTCTATGGGGGAAAGCATGCACAAGCACGTAAAGTCAGGTCATGGAGCTTAACGCACCATAAGTGTTAAGTAAACTACCTAGTAAACCCATATTAACTTTATTGTTTGTTATGTATAATATAAAAAGCATAACAGGAAAGCCCAGATATATATAGAGCCTGTACAAGCGCACCATCCAGTAGTCTTATTGACTCAAACATGCGCCACATATATAAAGTTGTGTGTTTACACACTAATCTAATGTTTAAAGCTTAGACATGATGTTATGTTACATTGTCCTGTGTATATATACATAGGAAATATCATACTGGATCCGTATGGTTATAAAACAGGATACTTAAGGCTAATTCTTGACATTTATAGGACCAAATACAAAGTGCTTACTCCCAATAATTAATTATGTCGTATTCAGAGTTGTAACCCCTAGGTATCTATGTCTTTAGCTTATAGATCCAATATACTTTCTGTCTCTTAAGTATATTAAGTTTGTTTCCACCTCTTAGGGGTTTCTTAACTACCTCTATAGCATTTCATCTGAAAGTGTGAAACTCTGATTATGTTCATCAATAAAATGTTTCACCAGAGCTGAGCATGCATTGTTGTTTTCAGTGTATGAAACGTGTTCTCTAATCCTGGTTCTTAGGTCTCTAGCCGTCATACCCACATACTGCCCTCTGTGCTCTATACATTCAATAAGATATATTGCATATTCTGAGGAACAGTTAATGCACCCGCTGACATTGAACTCTTCATTAGTAACATGGGATTTAAATGTTTTGATAATATTATTATAACCACAGGCTCAACAACGTCTACTGCCACATCTGTATGTACCAAAGGTCGACAGCCATGAACTTCCTGATTCTGCTTTATTATCCCTTAGCATATTTGGGGATAGCGTGTTCCCTAATGTTTTCCCCCTAGAGTATACAAATTTGCAACCCTTGTCAATGGTTTTTTGCAATGCTTTATATCTATAAACTATGGGCAAATATTTCTTTATAATTTTACATATATCATGAAACTGATTAGAGTACTTAGTAACAAAAATAGGTTTACTATCGATTTTTTCTTTTATTTTAGGTTTTAGCAGATCTGTTCTCTTGAGGTGGTCTACTTCTTTCCCAATATGTTCAATTAGTCTAGTCGGGTAACCCCTATCCGTCATTTGGGTAGCTTTAATTATAAGCTTGATGAAACCATTGTCAAAGTCTGTTTTTGATTGTAAGTAGTACTCTATAGCTATAAGTACCTACTCATGGGGGATAGATGAATATAACGAAACAACATTGATGGTAAGCCAGCTATAGGTATCTACCCAATCAAAATCATCAAAAATATTCAATACATGTGATGTATCCTTCAGATAACTAGGTAGATTCAGTACTAAGGGCTGTAATAAACCATCTATCCATTCGGAGAGTGGTTCCAACACTGATCCCACACCTTAGACTATGGGTCTACCTTTTAAATCTTGTAGACCTTTATGTGTTTTTGGGAGGTGATAAAAGATGGGTACTCTTGGGTGTTCAACATACAGGTTATCAAATGTTACCCTATTTATATATCCTTCTTCCAAACCCTCATCCAATATGGATAAAAGCTTTCTCTGTATGACATAAATTGGATTAAGGGATAGATTCATATATACTTTTTCATCTCCTAGTTGTCTCATTGATTCTGATATATACCAGGTCCTATCACATACCACAATACGATTTCCCTTGTTAGATGTTTTGATCACAATCTTGTCATTTTTTTAAAGAGATGATACTGCTTCCTTCTCCTTTTCACTTAGATTATGTTTTCTGTTTGTATCCCTCTTGTTCTCATATAAAGTGATTAGATCCTCCATTACTCTTTTTTGAAAGAGTTTCAATTGTTTCCCTCTAACATGTGTGGGATAAAATCTAGATGTTTTACTAGTGGTTTTAGGGTTACAACTAGTGGTACCACCCTCAATGAGTGTTTTCCTAATATTCTGCTGTTCATTGTGTATTTCCTTACAGACATCTATGAAAAGGTTACTATGGTCAGTAGTTCTACTCTGGGGATCATCATCTGCTTCAGTTCTAGTCTGATCTGAGTTGTCATTACTGGGAAAAAACTTTGTCAAAGTAAGAGATCTAATAAATTTATTAAGATCCAATATGGTCTGGAACAGATTAAAATCCTCATTAGGACAGAACCCAAGGCCCAAATTTAGTACCTTGACTTTTATGGCATTGACGGGATAGGAGGATATATTAATCACAGCATTATTCAATTCTGTTGCTTTTCTTTCATTTTTTGCTCCCTCACTAGGTACCGATTTTGTTTTTGTTTTGCTGTGTCCATTCCTCTTCCCTGCCCCTCACCTTTCGGAGCTTCCGGTACCTTTTGAAAAACCTGTTCTTTTTGTACACTGGTGGTATTTGTGTGTGTAGACAAGCTATATTTATTGGAACCCACTTTAGGTCTTGCACCTAAGTTATTTATGCTGACTGGTTTTTCTTGAATTTGGACCGTGGCCTCGGACTGTGGGGGAACAATGGCCTGGGGCTGTATTACAACATTTTGTTCAGAATCCTAGTTCCCTCCCTGAGACTGACCCTTCCTCATCAGTATATTCTATTATTATATATTTTTTCTATTTCTATGTCTCCTCTTATTCTTAGATTTCCCAGGGTTAGTATTTAAATTAACTTCTTAAGAATCACCCTCAGATTTATTTTTCCTAGGGGGTCTCCTATTACCTTTGGTCCAAATATATACTCGATCATTCTCATAATCCTTACTATCCCTTAGAAACTTAGGCCTAGATTTAGAGTTCGGCGTTATCCGTAAAAACCAGCGTTAAAGGCTCCTAACGCGGGTTTCTTACGCACTCCGGTATTTAGAGTTTATTTACCGCCACTCAAAATACACCTAACGCTCACCTTTCTACCGCCACCTCAGACCCAGTAGTAAACATATACCGCAAAAAAAAACATCCACGAATCACAAAACAAATATTACACAAAGTACACTTACACTCATACAAACACAACACTATCTTTATTTTTCTTATTTTTTATTTTTTCGTTAAAATACAAAGGATTAAAGTTGCGAGATCTCTGGTGTTTGAAAAAAATCCACACAAATCCATTTTCCCATTGACTTACATGGACATACGGGAAAAGACCCTCATATACCTACATCTAACGAATAACATTATCACAAACATACACTCATCGATGCATACAAACAATATACACTACATGACATACACAAAATATTTATTTATTACAAAAAGAACACGATTTATTTACTTTTTCACACAAGATCATGACGTCACTCACTTTACGAGGAAAACCAGTCTTAGAAAAAAAAAATAGAAATCTTTGGAGCCTCCATTGACTTCTATTGGGAAGACGTGCTCGTGCACGCGAAACCCTCATTTCCCTAACGCACGCAAATAGCGTAGACTGAAAAACTCCAAATACCAGCGCTAGAAAATACATGATTTCATGCGTTAGACCCAGCTATGATAAATAGATCAAGAAATGACTATTTCCCTATGGTGGACTTATGTTTTTTTAATATTAAATATTCACCACACCATAAATCTTTTTAACACTTTTAGATTACATCAACTACAAATCCCCATCACTAGTAACACATTATTATTTCAATAAAAATACATTTACAATTAAAATAAAATTCAATACACATTTGTGGATTCACAAACACTACACAATGGGAAACATCTCTCATTTACCTTTATTATTGCATTTCAGTTATTCAACTCATATGCTTGCAGCAACAGCATATCTACATATGCTTAACACATGATCAGTCATGGATGCACATACATTACGTTTAACATTCACTCATACATGTGCATTCAAATGATGGGGGAAAAACACATTACATTCTCTCTAGGAATCACAAAACACAACATATGGATTTTACTGTACTTTTAACATCATGATTCCATCACCAGAAACCATTAGGAATTACGTACAACACGAACATCATTACACCAGATTACAGATGTCACTTTATGGGAAGGAACAACAATGCCAGACCGCTATATAGAAGTCAGCATATGTGGGACACAATCACAATATATACGTACATGTACATAACACGCATCACCCATCACGCAACCACAAAGCACACATTTAGATTTTATTCAGCACACAATAACAATGTAGCACAATACAACAACACAATGAGGATTTCACAACTACATAGGCAGGTTAATAATATCATGACGTCATTACAAGATTCAACCATACACATCACAGATTCACCACTGTACCGCCCCTTTAGGAACTTTAACACTCAATACTACAATACAACATATACGTAAACCACACTTTTGAACAGCATTATTATGGAGATTTCAATGGGACAATTAAGAAATATTGTCAGATCGCAAATCAATTATATATACAATACTACAGATGGCAGCCGGAAGTTATTCAGTATTCGTGCAATTTTTATGGGACGCATACAATATTGTCAGATATAAAATCACTTATATATACAATACTACAGATGACAGCCGGAAGTTATTCAGTATTAGTGCCATTTTAATGGGACGCATACAATATTGACAGCTCGGCAATCACTTATATATATAATACTACAGATGGCGGACGGGAAGTTCGCAATTATTATTGCGATTTTAAAGGGACGCGTACAATATTGACATCTCGGCAATCACTTATATATACAATACTACAGATGACAGCCGGAAGTTATTCAGTATTAGTGCGATTTGAATGGGACGCATACAATATTGACAGCTCGGCAATCACTTATATATACAATACTACAGATGGCAGACGGGAAGTTCGGAATTATTATTGCGATTTGAAAGGGACGCATACAATATTGACTGCTCGGCAATCACTTATATATACAATACTACAGATGACAGCCGGAAGTTCTTCAGTATTAGTGCCATTTGAAAGGGACGCATACAATATTGACAGCTCGGCAATCACTTATATATACAATACTACAGATGGCAGACGGGAATTTCGGAATTATTATTGCGATTTGAAAGGGACGCATACAATATTGACATCTCGGCAATCACTTATATATCCAATACTACAGATGGCAGCCGGAAGTTATTCAGTATTAGTGCCATTTTAATGGGACGCATACAATATTGACAGCTCGGAAATCACTTATATATACAATACTACAGATGGCAGATGTTACTTTATCGTTTACAAACAATATTGCATCAACATTGATCGATCACATTCGATGCACATTATACACAACTATGCACTTTCATTCATGTTAGCCTGGACGTGTGCTTGTTACTATAAGATCGCGTTTAAGAAATATTGATTACGCATATGATCAAACATTACAAACATGCACTGTATGTGTGATATTTGACACTTTCACATTGAGAATCATTGTTTGAAACTAACATTTCAGCAAACAACAAATAAACGCCCACTGTGAAAGCATTCGCGCCGCTCACATACAAACAAGTGAATACAATTAGCAATCATTACAAACTCACTACCATTGGACTAATTGTACTATAAATCCCCCAAACAACATGGCCAATGCATCACTTGTGATCCACATCAGATCAAGTGCTTACCTTGTTACGCTGTTTTGAAAGATGGATGACGATGACATGGTAGACGCTGCTGGTGGTGCTATTGGCGAACTAGCTGTTGGTCGAATCAGGCAGCCTCGGCGGCTCAGACCGAGACGAAGGGGTCGTCTGGTTCGAGGTCCTCGTGTCTACAGGGTGAGACCCACCTTGGAAAACATGAGTGACTTTGAGGTTTTTGATAAGTATCGGCTCGATCGCGAACAGCTCATTGGCCTTTACGAGCTTCTTAAACCTCATTTGGAGCCACGTATACAAATAAGGACTGCTGTTCCCCCCATGAGTAAGATGCTAAGCTGTCTATACGTCCTGGCCTCAGGGAGTTTTCAATCCGGAGAACTGTACATGCATGGCCTGGCTCAAGGTACATTCTCTGGGGTGTTTGATAACTTTCTGAACGCCATGGTACGTATCAGTAAGCAATACATAGGATTCCCACAGAATGATGGTGATTGGAGGCGCCTGAAGCGGGAATTCTTTGATATTGCTCAATTGCCCAATGTCTTGGGAGCCATTGATTGTACCCACATTGCGCTGCGTGCTCCAATTGATGACTTGCCCTTCAGAAATCGCAAACATTTTCATAGCCTCAACGTGCAGTATGTTTGTGACGCACGGATGAGGATTATGCATGTGTATGCGAATTTTGGAGGGGCTTGTCATGATGCCCGCATCCTCTCTCTGTCGTCCCTGTGGAGACAGTTTGAGGAAAGACAAATGCCCCCTGGTTATCTCGTTGGTGAGTATTTGTGCACAACATGGTTAATTATTTTGACAATTGCCCCTGTATTTTTTAACTGTTAGCGTCATGTTCAGCTATAGGATTAAATTTAACCATTTGTTATTTACCGACGCTAATGTCTAGTTTTATTGAAAAGCAGATATGTAGCATGTCTTACCTTAAGTGTTCATATAGAGAATGCAATGTAACCATGTAGTTAGCATTTTACACAAGGTTTGGTTTAGTAGAAATACGCATATGTAGCATGTCTTAGATGAAATGGCAAGATATTATCTCATGCAATTTAAACCTGTCATTGTCTTTTTCCGCTAATGTCTAGTTTTATTGAAAAGCAGATATGTAGCATGTCTTACCTTAAGTGTTCATATAGAGAATGCAATGTAACCATGTAGTTAGCATTTTACACAAGGTTTGGTTTAGTAGAAATACGCATATGTAGCATGTCTTAGATGAAATGGCAAGATATTATCTCATGCAATTTAACCCTGTCATTGTCTTTTTCTGCTAATGTCTAGTTTTATTGAAATGCAGATATGTAGCATGTCTTACCTTAAGTGTTCAGATAGAGAATGCAATGTAAACATGTAGTTAGCATTTTACACAAGGTTTGGTTTAGGAGAAATACGCATATGTAGCATGTCTTAGATGAAAAGGCAAGATATTATCTCATGCAATTTAACCCTGTCATTGTCTTTTTCTGCTAATGTCTAGTTTTATTGAAATGCAGATATGTAGCATGTCTTACCTTAAGTGTTCAGATAGAGAATGCAATGTAAACATGTAGTTAGCATTTTACACAAGGTTTGGTTTAGGAGAAATACGCATATGTAGCATGTCTTAGATGAAATGGCAAGATATTATCTCATGCAATTTAACCCTGTCATTGTCTTTTTCTGCTAATGTCTAGTTTTATTGAAATGCAGATATGTAGCACGTCTTACCTTAAGTGTTCAGATAGAGAATGCAATGTAAACATGTAGTTAGCATTTTACACAAGGTTTGGTTTAGGAGAAATACGCATATGTAGCATGTCTTAGATGAAAAGGCAAGATATTATCTCATGCAATTTAACCCTGTCATTGTATTTTTCTGCTAATGTCTAGTTTTATTGAAATGCAGATATGTAGCATGTCTTACCTTAAGTGTTCAGATAGAGAATGCAATGTAACCATGTAGTTAGCATTTTACACAAGGTTTGGTTTAGGAGAAATACGCATATGTAGCATGTCTTAGATGAAATGGCAAGATACAGATTTATATATAAATTTTTTATTTTTTTTTTATGTTTCTGACAACTTTTAATATGGATTATGGTTGTTAAAAAATATATTTATACAACAATATACTAGTTTAAGTATTCTGTTTGAATTATGTTCTGTTCTAAATTTATAGGTGATTCTGGGTACATGAGCCGGCCTTGGCTCATTACCCCCTTGCGTAGCCCAACTGATGTGTCTGAGGAGCGCTACAATAGGGCTCATAAGAGAACCAGGGCGGTGGTTGAAAGGATGTTCGGGCTCCTGAAGATGAGATTCAGGTGCCTGGACCGTTCTGGAGGAGCACTCCAGTACAACCCAAAGAAGGTGGCTAAGATCGTTGTAGCCTGTAGCGTCCTGCATAATATTGCACAGCGGGCTGGGATGCTGCAGGCCGTCCCGGTGGACAGAGACCTCCTCAGAGATGAGGAGGATGATCCTGTTCTAGAGGGGGAATTCCAGGACGAGGGACTTGATGTCAGAGCAGACGTCATCAACCGCCACTTTAGACGGTAAATAATAGAAGTTACACTGGAGTATTTTCAATAGATGTGAACTCTAGGGAAATGACAAGTAGAGAATTGTGCAAACATGTTAGTATTGATCAAATGTTAGAATAATCTTTATTTCTCATAATATAGGTGATGCTCTGGGCATTGGGTCCTATAGCGAGTCTTTGCCACCTGGTTTTTAAAGAGGACATCAGATGGTAAGTAGAAATGTATGGACTGTTGCTGGCATGATTTGTACACAAATACATCATATGGCATACATTTTTAAAAATATAACTTTGTTTACACATTACTTAAAATGTACATAATCAGAAAGGGATACTCTAGAATGACTATGGTTCAATGTCACACAGAGGTTTGTTCTGCTCAATATGACTCATCTTCACACTTGATAGAAAATAACACAGGTTCATACACAGGCTTAGTAAGCTAGTGATAGATATTTATTATGAAATGGGGGGTGGGAGAGGGGTACAGAACTGATTCACACACTTGTATGAAATCTTTATATATAATTTCTTACATTAGGGAGATGACTTAATCTAAAGACTGAAAGGGAACAATTTGAAGCCTGACAGTGAAGATTTCCAAGACTGACAGTGGGGAAAAAGCCAAGATTGAAATTGAAGTATACCAATGGGATCATGTCTGGCATTATATTTCAATTCTGCTGACCTTGAAAACCATACAAATACATGTTCACATGGTAAGTGCAAACTATTTGATAGAATAAGGCTGTGGAGACATCCTATTGGAGACACTTAGATGATTTTCTATTTTGTAGATGGTATTTCCCAGTCCTCTATTTAATGAACTGATGAATAATACACCTATTGAAGATCAACTGTTTACCCCTGAATTGACTTTCAAAGACCATGCATTGTCCAGGTTGGTGTACCAATGCATGCTAGTGAAGACTGTAGAATATTAGTAGCTTACATACATTAGTCATATTTAGTTCTTAATTAGATATTTAGGGATCACAATCAGACACTTAGATGATTTTACTTTTTTAGATGGTATTTCCCAGTCCTCTATTTAATGAACTGATGAATAAGACACCTATTGAAGATCAACTGTTTACCCCTGAATTGACTTTCAAAGACCATGCATTGTCCAGGTTGGTGTACCAATGCATGCTAGTGAAGACTGTAGAATATTAGTAGCTTACATACATTAGTCATATTTAGTTCTTAATTAGATATTTAGGGATCACAATCAGAAAAAGGAATACATATTATAGTTGATATAGAGGTATTTGAATGGACATGAAATATTACATTTATGTTCAGCATACATATATTGTTTACATGTGATATACATTATTATGTATAATTTTAATTTTTGATATTTAAATATAATTTTTAATCAACAATATAATGGTGTATGTATTTCATTAATTTAAAATCAATGTAATGATTATCTTTAAAAAATGTTGATCAAAGTTAGAGCATAGACACCATATGATTTTAAATGTATTTTATGAATATTTTACAACGTGTGTATTAACTTTGTTCCATTTTTATTATTTGTCATTTCAGATTGGCATCTGATGACTTCCTGGAATATTTAATTATTTTCTATTAAATATATGTTTATTTTTAACAGATTCTAATATATATCAATATAATCTGTAAATAAATAAAACTTGGACTCCCATGACTGGTAGTTGGCTATTTGACAAGCACATGCATAAGAGAAAATAATGCATTAATAGTAGAAAATAAAAATCTTCAGAGAATATTAAAAGATATCTTTTAACATTAATTGGGGAGTCATATTCTTCAATGCTTTTATATTGAAAAAGTATATATTAAAAATATTTAGGATATGTATTAATATTATGATTGTTTTAACATTTAATAAGGTGAAGTGGTTCAATTACATGAAAGTGACAGTGTTGTTGAATGTAAAAAGAATTGTATAAGATCATGTATCTTCCTTAGGTATCTCAAAACATTATTAGAAAATATTTTACAATTATTACATTTATAAATGGTAGGTCATTTAACTTGATATTTTTAAAAAATTAGTTATTGGATGCCAGGTTAATCTATGTAATTTTCTAGTGGAGTCATTTAACTATACTTAGTAATATTATGTATTTATTACAATCTTACCTCTTGGGTTAGACATCAAATATCTATATAGAATGTAATTTCCCCTTTAGTTTATTTTGTCAATGTTAAATCAAAATACAATATGTTTGGGTCCTTAAAGGGGTCATTCAAAATGTATATTTTGTATACATTGTTACAAATATCATACAAGAATTTAAACATATTTAGAATGTACTATAGAATTACATTCAGTCTTTAAATATACTTGTTAAAATAAAAATAAATGCACATATCTTAGTCAATGATATAAGGCATCTATATGCAAACAACAATCAGCATCAAAATAGCCTATGTAGAGATGTATTTAATCCACGAATATATATAATTACAATATAATGATTGAATAACAAAACATATTAAGTTGGTCAAATATAAGATTATGATACAAAATGCATACATAACATATAGCTTAATGTCCCTCTACGCTGAAGGCTAAAAAAGACCTCATTTAATAAATATATTTCAGTCAGTGTGTAAAACAATCTAGAAGTTAATCTAAATTTGCTTTACTCATATGTTAGACTCATTTAGCAAAAGGAAGGTGCCTAGGTTTATGATATATTAAGCATTATTGTGAAATGTTTATTTAAAGGGACATGAACTCAAAATATACTTAAAGGTAGCCATTTAAAAAAACAATGATTTATACATTCTGAATGAGTATTCTATTGGAATCAACTTTAAAACTTGTCTCATATTATGAATGCTCATTGTGATGTTGCTATCATTACTTTAGAAATAAGGCAGTAAATAGCTAATTTATTTGCTTCAGTACTCTGGACAGAACTTGATTGTTTGGAATAATTGATGCAACAATCGTCAAGGACAACCCAGGTTTTTATTAAACAATTGTCCGTAATATAAAATATCATTATTGATTTGCAAAGAAACCTAACAAGATAACTTAACATTTGATAATCGTATTAAATAATAAAGTTGATTAACATTTCATGCTCAATCACCAATGGTAAATTTGTTTGGACAGTGTCCCTTTAAGAGATTTAAAGAGTGTATTTACTTATCTTGCTATCTTGACATACTTTGCTTGAAAAGCATATCGAGATAGGCTCAGTAGATGAAGATTGGTGGATGCACAGAGATGCCTTATGTGATTGTCTCAACCATGTGCATTTAAATTTCTTCTGTTGAGGATATATAAATACTAAGAGAAAATGATTTACAGTTTAAAGTCTAAACAATCTTCTATCTCTACAGATCATTTGATACAATTGTTTGTTTGTAATGTCTCTTTAAAACTAAAGACGCCATTGCACAATAACATATATGAGCACTTCAGAGAAATACAAGCTCGAGGTTTATTTGCGAATAACAAAGCTGTAGTTTAACATTTATAAACAGATTATCCAAGTTACTGACATTCTAACCGGAATTTTAACATTAATAAATATTGCGTGGGAAACGCATCTTCAAACACCAGATTAGCATATTTAAACATTAGTGTAATGTCACGCAATAGCACACAATCAATGTGCATTAGAAATACATTTAATAGAGCAATGTCAATACTTCACAATCAATTTATTTAAAGAACAATAAAGACATACAATATTAAATGTGTATTTGTATTAAAGAAACAGACCGTTATTAAACCGAGAAATGTCTACAACATTAATAATGTGACAGGATTAGATTTTAAAGAGTATTTAATCATTATATTTCACGGATCCGGATATTAAATCTGCGTCACACATATCCGCATGACAGGCCCATGAGTTACAAATAGAGTCTACATGAAAAATGAAGTTACAGCACCACCAAGCCGGGTATGTGTAAGGAAGTTACTAAGATATGAAACATTAAGGGAACGGCCAATCAGAGTTCATCACACAAACACAACTTGAGTCAGGATGGTCTCACAGACATTATAACAATATTTCAAACATTTATTCCAATCAGATGTACAGATAAATTGGTCCCATGGTGCATCTCATGTTTACTTCACCATATAAAAGTCCATTACACGTTGCCATCTTTGTCAGTTCTCTAATGCCTGCAAGCAGTTTATATTATTATAATTATTTATTGGACAACCCAGCAGGGCATGTCATTCCCAGGTTCACCAAGGAGGAGAGCGCTGCACTGGTCCACGCCGTCAAGGACTTTTATCCCAGCTGTTTGGGAACAAGAGGAGCTCGACAGATGCGCCTGTTAAGAAGGCCCTCTGGGAGTCCTATCACCAATGCGGTTAGATTGGGTGTGTGTGACGTCCAGAGGACCCAGGATCAGATCATGAGGAGATTCGGAGATATGAGGTTGCGTTTATCGAAAAAAGTCAACCTCATAAGGGACTGGGTACAAGCCCGGTAAAAGAGGGGGCCAAAGAAAGGCCCGCGGAAACTGTACCTACTCCCTTATGAGGTGACTTTATGCGAGCTCCTCAATCTCCGGGTCCCCAAAAGATTTAGATCCTCGCCATCCTCGGCCTCCTCTTCTTCCCTCCAGCTGCGGGATCTGAAAGTCCTGACGCGGGGGACAGGGCAGATGCTTCTCCGTCCGGTGGCCTGGGAGGAGCGATAGAGAATTCTGAACCAGGTAAATTATCCAACTTCATATAATATTTATAATGTTATAAATCAAAAATAGTGTATTTAGTCAGATACTAAACCTATACAGATCTCACAACATACACTACATATGATGTTTAGATATCTGATTTTAGATTATTGACACATGAAATAGGAATGATGTTTCTTGCGCTCTACAGAATATGCGTCACAGAGCGGAAAATGTAATTTCGCATCACGTTAACATGGGTTTGCGGAAAGTGGCATTGCTTTATACATGTTGTTCAAATGACGGGATGCGTAATTCCGCTTGGAATCATTGCGCAATGATCGCGAAAATGGGCATTTCTCATCCACGTTAACATGGGTTTGCGGAAGTGGCATTGCTTTTATACATGTTGTTCAAATGACGGATGCGTAATTTCCGCTTGGAATCATTGCGCAATGATCGCGAAAATGGCATTTCTCATCCACGTTAACATGGGTTTGCGGAAAGTGGCATTGCTTTTATACATGTTGTTAAAAATTTAAATGGAAATTCTTAGATTAGTGAAGAATACAGTATTCTTATTTTAAATATTATATCTAATAAAAAACGAATAATACTAATAAATTATAACATATGGCCATCAATTGATGATTATGTAATAACAAGCAGATATTCTTAAGATACAGTAAACAACACAACTGATTGAAAATAAGAGTCCAGGATATATTTATCATTAATTTAATTGCGGAAACGTATTAACTCATGGGACTACCAAAGGATTAATATTTTTCTATTGATTTGTTATTAATGTAAATATTTTAAACATGGCATGATTAGTATTAATGATATGCAATCCTCATTTAATATATTACAGATATGGATGTGGCTGCTGGATCCTCAAGCCAGGGCTTGTCACAGTATGGTATGTCTCATTTTAATTGACAATAGTCTTAGAAACATGGAATGAACATTACATACTAAATACACATTGTTCAATAATTATTATGTAATGTCTATTTAATAGATGAAAATTATTATTATTATTCGGATATCCTTAAATAACATATTTGATTTTAATTGCATGCTCAATACCATTCATTACATCAACATATGGAGTAGAAAATTCATTAACAAACAACAACAATTGTGGAATCTATTTAATTTTAGATTAAAGGGATACTGAGCTACAATTATTAATATTGTCTTTCACATACAGTATGCAATATTAATAAACATAAAATATAATTACTATCATCATATGTGACATATTCTATTGCTAAATGTAGTTTAAAATATAGAAAGTTACGTTTATGTGCATCTAAATATTTGTTGACCTAACCTGGGTTTATATTGATGATTGGTGGATACCTTCAACAAACAATATTTATTGAATCCAATATTCCTTATCTGCCTTTAAGATTAATATCGAACAACATTCTAATTATAATAGGTAGTCAATGTTAAATCATTTTTTACAGTTTGAACATAGAAATCAATTATTTAAATTAATCATGTCAGTGTCCCTTTAAGACAAAATAGATTCATTCATCTTTACATTATTTTTATTAAAAACGATTGATATTATAAATCTAATTATCTGTTGGAGTTACTTTATAGATATCTGCATACTCTAACAGCACCATGAATTACATATTTGTAATAATCAAGTTTGTTATGTATTGTGATAAATATGTGTTGTGTCCTAAACAAGATTACTGTACATTGAAAAAATGGGTCGAGTGTGACACATTTTGTTTAGATTTGTCAACAGATGCTCCTCAATATGTGGTTTGTGTGTATTCTTTGTAACTTCTTAAGGACATATGACGGATTATTCCGTCATAAAACAATTGAGCAAAGTGAAAGCCGTGTCCTTAAAGGGTTAAGAACATTGATCATTGGGTATATTTAGATATGCAATAGCAGCATCTGAGATGAATTTGATGTCTAATGTAGTCTGACATTAAACATAATGTTCAATACAGATATGTTTACAGAATCCACTTGATTCAATCAAGCATTTTCTGGTGTAATGACTGCTCTATTCTTCACATTTTAAAGTTGATTAATGTTAAAATTCTAGACAGATGTGATTTAGTGATATCCAAAATGTGTTTAATAATATATATCTATATCATTCATAGAGAGAGTTGGTGTGGGAAGCCCACAGGAATCCAGCAGTGACATAGAGCCGCCTTTGCGGTCTCCTGGTAAGTCCATTGACTCATTTATATGTAATTGAAGGTGTATTGCTAATCAATATTATGATCATGATTCCGATGAAGCATAACATTATAAAAAATCATAGAATTTATCTTCTGATTATATATTTATTTTTATATTGAGCGATTAATAATTTCTACTTTATTATTCTACACATTTGTTATTCATAAGATGTCTAACATAGTGTTTTTTTTCAATTGTTTTTTTTGACAACAGTCATCAAGTGATACACACATAGAAATCTTAAATGTTCTATGTACTATGCTTTTATGAATGTAACATTAAGACAAACAATACATTAATATTCTATTTATTGGACAATAACAAATCTATTGTCATTTGTATGCTCCATCAAAATGATGTAAATCATAGCTTTGTGTGTGTATATCTTTAATGCAACATTGATGTGCGTATTTGAGCAACAGTAACATATGTTAATAATATCTGATCTTAAGGTGTATCACAACATGTTATTTTTACAGAGATTGATGGTCACATGTGGGATGGAGGAGGGAAGAGGCTGCCTTGGAGTCTGATGGGTATGTGAAATATATCTATCATGTTCCAACATGTTTCTTTTTTAGAAATCATTTTAGTGAAGACATTCAAAGTCTACAGCTTTTTCCCCTTTAAAAAGGAATATTATTTGTCTGTTCAAATACACTACTGCCCCCTTTCTATATCAGGCAGCATGAAAATCTGCTTGTATATTATTTTTTAAGAATATATAATTCATGCCATCATTATGTCACATGCATATTCCATGCCAAAACACAATTAATAAGTTTCACATTGTACAGACAGTCATTGAGATTCATCTGAGTGCCTATATTAGATACCATATCCTCATTTCAGAATAGTTTACAGATTCAAACACACTTCGAAGTATATTGAAAACATAATCAATTTGAAATGCGTTGATTTGATGTCAGGATGTATGAGATGTTAATATATTTCTTTTACATTTTCAGATGGATCCACCACTTCTGGTCATCTGGATTCCCCCCTGCCCAGTCACAGACCCCTCCCCGTGCACACACCCCTGACCATGGCCACACCTCTGCACACACCCAGAGCCCTTCCCATCACCAAACTCATGACCATCCGCCCCGACCACTGCCAGCCCTTCCCATATTCATATCCTGTCCCTCCCAAAAAAACCCCAGACACCCCCCTTCGCCGCTCTCACCCGTATTCTGGGCCCGTACAGCTGCCCAGTACCCAAACTCCCCACTCCCCAGCTGTACGGCCTACCCTGGAGCAGCAGCTCACCACTCCCCCAAGCCATTCCATCCCTCCCCAAAGCCAATCCCATCCCTCCCCAAGCCAATCCCATCCCTCCCCCCCTGTTTAAACCTTCCATTGTCCTGGGTGTCAGATTGTCCTTCCCAGGCACAGCTGTAAAGTATCATTCTAAATACACTTTATAAGATACTTAAAGGTACAGTGAAGTTAAATTGGTTAAAATTGTGATTCAAATCCAGCATGCAATGTTAAGCCAATGTATAATAGAATACTCTTATGAATTATTCGTCATTCTCTTGATATATTTATGGAAAACAACTTATTCCTATAATTAGTTTAAACAATAAAATAAATGTGGCCATCATTTCTTTATTGTTGGATGAATGTATCCATCAACCAGCATGCACAAACAAAGTTCATCAACAAAATATTGGCTTACATAAAAACCAACATTCTTGCATTCAAAATATAGCTTGACAAATTAAAACATATAATGAATATGTGTAATTTCTAAAGATTTGTCATGTCATGCTCTATCTGAATCAGTCCATTAAATATTTAGGTTCAGTGTCCCTTTAATTGGATATCACTACATATACCAAACACCACTACTTGGATCCAAAATTTTATGTCCAAATGTGGATACATTATCTCTTGTCTAACCCAGTGGGAATGTATTTTCTTCTGGTTGCTATGTTTACACAGCTTGTCCTCAATGCCAAAATGTTTAAGGATAGGTGTGCCTACCACAGTCTAAATTGAATTTTTTAAATTGCTGATGTAAGTACAATGTAAATCCTTTAACAAGATTTGATACACTCAAGCTGTATAAGTGGATCATCTAAACCAATTATAGGGGGACAACATGTTTGAGTAACATGAGCCTTTAATGATTTCTGTCTGTCCTGAATAACCTAATTCATGTGTAAAGAATATATGAAAAATAATTGATGTAAATAATTATTTGTCTTTATGATGACAATGTATGTATTAAAATCTTTTATTCTGTTGTGTAATTATCCTTAATATTTAATTTAATTTTATTTTAGGCTGTGACTCAGCATGGCTCATGCTAGAAGGGATAGCAAGAGTAGAGCAGGCCGTGTTGAGGAACGCAGCTGTCCTGAGAGGGATGAACGACACCATGCTGGCCCAGCTCCGATTCAGGACTTGACTCTGCGTGAAATTATGCAATTACGTTCAAGGCCTGATCTGAGCTGGACATGCACAGGACAATGAAGAGGATGACCAGTAAGTGGAGGATCTGGATATGCTCCATGGTGGCAGATAATAATCCTCCGTCCACATGTTGAATTTGTATTTATATTGTTGCCATTTGGCCTTTTTATCAGTTTTTTGTTGTGCCTGTTGCACTCTTTTTACCTTGTCATGTGTCTCCAATGAGGCTATGCTGGCCCTTGGCAACTCTCTTCATGGGACTGTGATGCACTGTGTTACCTTGCCATGTGTCTCCAATGGGGCTATGCTGGCCCTTGGCAACTCTCTCATGGACTGTGATGCACTGTGTTACCTTGCCATGTGTCTCCAATGGGCTATGCTGGCCCTTGGCAACTCTCTTCATGGACTGTGATGCACTGTGTTACCTTGCCATGTGTCCTCCAATGGGGCTGTGCTGGCCCTTGGCAACTCTCTTCATGGACTGTGATGCATCTGTGTTACCTTGCCATGTGTCTCCAATGGGGCTATGCTGGCCCTTGGCAACTCTCTCATGGACTGTGATGCACTGTGTTACCTTGTCATGTGTCTCCACTAGGGGCTATGCTGGCCCTTGGCAACTCTCTTCATGGACTGTGATGCACTGTGTTACCTTGCCATGTGTCTCCAATGGGGCTATGCTGGCCCTTGGCAACTCTCTTCATGGACTGTGATGCACTGTGTTACCTTGTCATGTGTCTCCAATGGGGCTATGCTGGCCCTTGGCAACTCTCCTTCATGGACTGTGATGCACTGTGTTACCTTGTTCATGTGTCTCCAATGGGGCTATGCTGGGCCCTTGGCACTCTCTTCATGGACTGTGATGCACTGTGTTACCTTGCCATGTGTCTCCAATGGGGCTATGCGGGCCCTTGGCAACTCTCTTCATGGACTGTGATGCATCTGTGGTTACCTTCTCCATGTGTCTCCAATGGGGCTATGCTGGCCCTTGGCAACTCTTCTTCATGGACTGTGATGCACTGCGTTACCTTGTCATATGGCTCATATATTCCTTATTTTTACAAGATTATTTATAAACGTTGTGTAATGTTTTCTTACATACTAATAAAATACATTTTATTTCACAAATCTTTGTCCTCATTCTTCCTGTTATTTTTTGCAAGCTCTAGTTTATGTTGTTTTATCCTTAAAGGGACCTAACAAATATATTTGTTATAATGAAATCATATATGTAAGACAATAGTAAATGACTTTAAGATTAACATCTCCAATGTAATCTTATTATTTGTGTTTATATTATTTCTCTTAGCTCTATCATTGCCCTGATTATGATTAGCAGAGTAATTTCTTTATATAGTATATATATTTTTGTATTTGTGTATATATGTATATTTAAATGTTCAGATCCTTGTGTGTATTTATAAACCTCTGCATGAATTGATGCACCTTTACCAAATTGATCTGAGTATTGATACAATGATATAATCCCTGTAAAGTGTTCATTTTATTTAAATAGTATTGACTATGTGTGTATGCTCTTTTAAAAACAAAATAATGTCCCTTTAAGTGATGTTGATCACTATTGTAAATGAATGTATTTCCATTTGTAAAGCGTTTTTGTCCTTTTTACAAGAACAAGGACAAATAGTTTTATTAATAAAACAATCTTATTGTAAATGTTGACAGCACCTGTATTTCATTTTCAAATCTATATTATTGTCAAAGTGTAACCAAATCAATCTCTGTGTGTAATGCAAATAATGTAGATGATGATATTAGTTTAACTAATATGTTAACAAAATACATCTCCTCCCATATATGGCTATAGGTAGGCTGACAATAATTAAACTTGAATAAATGACACGTTTAATCAATACATGTATAACTATTGTTATTCAACAACAATCCAAACATATCTTAAAACATCAATGGCATATGTATTTCTCATGTGTATCTTTTAAATGTTAAAGATATACACCATAGCTATAGTTCAAGGGGACAGTCAAGTCCGAAAAGATGATTCATGATTTTGGTGACATTCCTAGATAGCAATCTACACACATACTAGTTCCTAAAATATAAATACGTTTCTTTAGTGATATGCCAAGATGTCACTGAGTCCTTGTATTGTCTGTGTTTTTTCAGCGATCTCGGGATGCGCCATGTTGCTTAAGACGTCACCTGCCAGGCTGTCCAATGATTCCTTGTATTGACTGAACGTTCTTACGTGATCAGGAATATGCCTTTTATTGGATTGCGTTTTGACGCGATCAAGGATGCGCCTTTTTTTTTTTGGGCTGTTCTTACGTGATCAATAATGTGCCTTTCATTGGATGGCGTTCTTACGTGATCAAGGAAGCGCCATGTTAAGACGGCACATGTAAAGGTAAAAAAAACGTGTGATTTGGATTGCGTAGTCCCGCAATATTTGTGCACGTTAAAAACGTTTGTGACTGCATGCAATTTTTAAAAAGCTTGCGAATATGTATTATTTGCATCATGTTACATTGTTGACCCGTAGCTGATAAAGACCAACACATTCTCTTTTGCTGGATGTCTGGTTGAATCAACGAACGAAAGCAAAATGTTTTCATGCATAGGATATTTATAGGCAAGTGCAAATCTCTACAGTCCATGTTTAATATGTTTGTCAACAATGTTCCTTTTTTCTGAAAAATTACTGTTGTGTTTAATGTTGAACATATCTAATTAATAAATATGCGCTATTGTGTTTGAATAAAGTAATCAATATGCATTTATCATATGCTAAATATATGATGCCGACTTCTTCTAAATGTAATTTCGTTGTATATTTTATGAAAGGTTCATTAGACACTCACATTATAAATAAAAATATTTGATTTTGTCTCTAGTTAGATAGTCCATTGTTTAACCAATAGGTTTATTTTGTCTTGTGTTGTAAGAAAATGTAAGTAATTTTCTTACTCCTCGCAAAGCCAATGAGTTTCATGTGAGTACCATCTCCAGCTTTGTCCAGTTTGTGTAAAGGGGTCTTTTCATATGTTAATGATGGGGGTATTGTGTTGTTTTTACGGTTGTAATGGTGGTTCATCTATATTTTCAATATAGCTAACCCTATTTTATTTGCAAGTGTTTGAAGCTTTTTAATATTGATATCAGTATATGTTAATCTTGTTGTTTGTAGTAGTGTCTATTACGTACAGTTATGTAAAAAATATAGGATACTGTCCCTTGAATACAAATGTTGTTTTTTGTATCATGTATGAGATCCACATAGTTTAATCTTCAAATATATTTTTGTTAGCATATTTCCCCCCCCCCCCCCACTCCTAAAAGGACTTTTAAACCATATTCATTGTTAAAATAAAAATATTTACAATAAAATATTAACACAATAATGTCTCTTAAAGAAAATAGACTTTATTTAACACGTCAATATAAATGTGATTTTAAAAATTATTTTTTGACAAAGTACATGTAGATATACCAACAAGCTTAAAATATGTGTTAGCATATGTAATGTTGTTAAAGGGACAGTTTAGAAAAAAAATTTATTTTACATTATTCGAAAAGTCAATTCTGTAATAACAAGGATATCAAATGTTTCTCAACAATTGAACATTTGTCTGGGTTTATTTAAATTTGCTATCTAAACCTATGAGGTTGGTGTGCTCATTTCTTAAAATCTTGAAGAGTGCTTGTAATCATTATACAATTTGAGCACTAGAGGGCATTTGGATAGCATTTGTATATGTAAAAACCTTGTGCTCATACAGCATATTATTGACCATCGTATTGACTCATTGATATCTAAAATGTTGTTATGTCAGAACAACAAATAAGTGGTCATTTTTCATAGTCATAGATACAAGGGTAAGCACATAAGTCACACATGTCTTTCTCCATGTTTTTGTTGTTTCAAACTTTATAATGCGTAATACAGTGTTTTCTTTGTAATCAATAATTTTCTGACTGTCCCTTTAAGCTGTGTTATTGGCATTCAAACAGTAATATGCCATCATGGATAATTGTTATGGTAATTTAGTTAGCGATTCGGGAAACAGTTTGGACATCACATCACAGAAACCAATCAATGATCATGAACAAGGATAGGTATGTGATGATGTGGTTTTCACACACTTATAACCCACACTCTGCAAAGAATCTTCCTCCATGGACCCGGTCCCATAGAAGTCGATTATATACAGTGTGTGGTCCACAAAGTGTATGAAAACCACATCATCACATACCTATCCATTACACAAAAAAAAAATTTGAAGATGGAAAAAAATACTTACTTCCTCTTCCTTCCCCCTCTTCCCACGGGGCTGAGGCTCTGGGAGAGGCAACTGCCGACTCCGAAGAGTCCTCCTTGGAGCTGTTGTGGGAGGAGTGGAAGGAAGAGTACTGGGACGACCAAGGTGAGGAGTAGATGGCTGAGGAGGAGGAGAAGATGGATGAGGAGGAGAAGATGGCTGAGGAGGAGGAGGAGTAGATGGCTGAGGAGGAGGAGGAGTAGATGGCTGAGGAGGAGGATGAGATGGGCCGGCAGGAGGAGATGGCCCAGCAGCAAGAGGCCCAGCAACAAGAGGCCCAGCAACAGGAGGTAGACCAGCATGCGCCTCCCGGAAAAATGTGAACATTTCCTGATGAAGATTAAACATTCTTGTTTGTCCTTCTTGTATTCTATTCAGTATACTGATTATTTCATTTTGGCCTTGAATTATTTGATTCTGCCCATCAAGTATTCTGCGTCGTCCTTCTATGTTTTTCTATCCGGGAGGTACGCATCTGGTCTATGTACTCCAGTAGAACCCGCACCTCCGCTATTTCTTCTTGTTGTGCCTGTTGAACCCGTGCACGGCGGGGTGCCCGTGCACGGCGGAGTGCGGGTCTTTGAGGGACCTCGGGTTCCGCGGGTTCCGCGGGTTCAGCGGGATCCTCCTGTGCTTCCGGGGCCTCTTCATCATCTCCCGTGCGCTGTTCGTCACGGGGGGGCCTCTTCCCTCCGAAGTGGGAATTCCTCACCACCACTCTCATCCCGGGGAGATGCAGGAGGCTGTGCTGCCTCGTCCCCAGACTCTGTATATAAATAAAGAAAAAAAATATATATATATATATATTAGCATATTTGCAAATCAAGGTTTAAATGACTTAGCTTACGATACAATTACAAATGCAGAATCATTAATCCACTTTGAAATCTAACAAACAATCAATACGATTTCCGCTTTTTCTAAACCGTGTTTGTGATATCTGGTCAATGTGAATGTTTTTGCGTTTGTTTTCAGTCTGTTTAAATGCACACCTAACCTATAGCCTAGATACTGATGTAACCGCAAAGTAATAGAATGCGTGTAAACAGCGTAATAGCATTAATCTGATCCTTAACACATGAAACCCAATGTTTTATCTTTCATGATTTAGAAGCATACATTTAGTATCAACTTTCGAATGTACTTTTCTTATCTAATTAGCTTCATTCTCTGGATATTCTTTGCTGAAAAGCATATCTAAATATGCTTATAAGATGCTGATTGTTAGCTGAATATAGCTGCCTCCTGTGATTGTTTCACCGTGTGCATGGCTATTTCTTCATTAAAATATATCTCAAGAATGAATCAAATTAGGTAATATAAGTACATTTGAATGTTTTGTCAAATTGTATTCGCTACCTCAATCATGAAAGTAAATGTTTGCGTATAGTGTCCATTGAAATACATTCGTATGTGAAATTATTGTTCAATGAGCTTAAGTCAGATGAGAGTGGCAGGTTCCCGGTATCGATTCCTCCGATACCGACTACTTCCACCTCGGAGATGCTGGGCCGCAACATTTCCTCCCATCTGCAGTACTCCATTTCAAGGGCAGGGCCGCCACCGGTCCCTGCGGCATGTCGGGCCTCCAGGCTTAACTTTTTTTTAAGTTCAAGTTTACAGTCCCGGTACCGATGTTTGATAGAATCCATATCCCGGTTCCGGCCACCCACTGCATTGACTGCATTCCTAATCTCGTTCCAGAGCCTCCTCCTGTCAGTCGGGGTGGTCTTCTGGTGCTGCAGCATCCTATGCCTGGCCATATAGGCCTCTACGAGGGCCTCCTTCTCCTCCATCGTAAACCTCGCCTCCCTAGTCGCCTTGGCCTTCCCCTGTGACGATGCCCTCTGTTTCCCGGACTGTGAAGCCCTACTCTGACCGCCACTGGGCCCAGCCACTTGGTCATCTTGAACCAAGTGGCTGGGTCCACCCACCGCTTCCACCCCCGCTTCCTGCCCCCCTTCCTGCCCCCCTTCCTGCCCTGTTCCTCTCCCCCTCCCTCTACTCCCCCCCTCTACCTGTCCCCTGCCTGGCCTCCATCTCCTCCCTAAACTAAACCCCAAATAATCAAACAAAAAGTGAGTGTGATGAAATGAAAGGGGGTCAAAATAAAGAACTAAAAAGACAAAAAAGGTGCTTAAAGTGTGAGGGATGTAAAAAAAACAAAGAGGGTAAGGAGTATTTAAATAAACGAAAAGAATAAGACTAAAAGGAGGATATGTAAACTAAATGTAACTAGGGGATGGGTATGGGATGGGTATGGGGTATGGGATAAGAGTAAATGGGATGAAAGGGAATGGGACTACAAGGAATGGGGTATGGAGTGTAGTATGAGGGGGTAGGGGGTATGGAGTGTATGTAGTGTTATTGATAAGTGTATGTATGTATTGAATGTGTTTGCGTGTAAATGTGTTAAGTGTACAGATAAATCACTCGCTCGCTAACTAACACTACTTCTAATTCTCAATAACAAACACTCCCACTAACGCTCACTAACTACCACTAACTGACGCTCACACTAACAACTATCACTAATAACTCCCACTAACTCACTCACGCTCCCACTAACAGACTCTCTCCCACTCCCACTAACTCCCACTAACTCACTCACTCTCTCACGCTAACACTACCAACTGACTATCTCACGCTAACACTACCAACTGACTCTCTCACGCTAACACTACCAACTGACTCTCTCACGCTAACACTAACTCACTCTCAAAAATTCTCAAACTCTCTATTCTTAAATCTCCAAAGACCCACCAGCAACACAGTCAAAGAAGCCATGCTTGTGTGGTGCTTATATACCCTGTGTAAATGTTTAATGATGTCCCAATTTCCATTGTAATTAGTGTTCAGGTGTGCTTTATTAGCAATTAATATTATTGCAATGTGTATTAGGTGTGTTAATTTGCGCATGCTCATTTAGAGTTGGTATTTGTGGAATGTGTAGAATGCGATGATGTCATAGTGTTCGTTTTCGCTTTCATTGTCCAAAAGTATTCTTTTTAAATGTGAATTTGCGATGGTGTGTTCTTCGTGAAGTGTTGTATATGTATGTTTTTCATAATATATAATGATATTGAATGCGATTTTGTTTCTAGTGTATGTATATATTTTTTAATCCTTGTTATTGTGCGATTTTCCGCATCTTAAAGTATATGCGTATTCCCCGTATAAATAGTATTAAAACTTCCCCCCGCTTGTGAATGTGTAATGCTTGTGTGCTTTGTTGATTGATTGTTGTTGTGACATTTGCGGCGTGTTATTGTTGTGCATGATGTGGTATGCGTCATATGACCGAGCTGTGCGTATTCTCGCGAGATCGAGTGTTAGGTTAAAAAAGGCAATTTATTTGCTTTCCCATTGATCTCTATGGGAGACTGTCTAACGCGGGCAGGATTACGCGTGTGACATACACGCGTTAGGAGCATCGTTAGATGGTCTTATATTAACTCTAAATACCGGAGTCAAACAATGACGTGCGTTAGACATAAACACGCGTGGCGTTAACAGCCCATCTACCGCCGAACTCTAAATCTAGCCGTTAGAATGCTTAACACATATGATGTTCTGTTTTGATTCTTCGACTGCCTCCTGGACCATGGTATCAAATGAGGTGTATTCAGATATGTCCCTGAATTTATTTAGTTCAATTTGTAATTTCACAATTTCTTCTCTGTTTTTTCTGTATTTGCTTTAATTTATACATCACTAGGAGACCCATTGACATATGGAACATTCAGTAAGGACTTCGTTCCAGTTCTTAATGAAATCTTTGTCCTGTACTTCAAAGGTGGGGAATTTTTGTATACTCAGTCCCCTCGGGATCATTCCCCTGCTGATGTATTTATCAAATAACCATTTATCCAGTCGCAGTCTCTGTTCCTTAAATAAGAGCCTTTCCATCGTCATAAACAAATCAGTCAGTTTAGTATTAGTTCCATCTGTGTTAAACAGCTCCTCTAGGTAAAGATTGTCAAGATCCCAGTCATCTTCTGTCTGTAGTGAGTAGTAACTGTGTTGTATGGAGTTCTCCATGTTAGTGGTGTCAAGCAATCATTTATCCATAAACATTAATTGGTAGAAAATTGTATATATATAAAATACAAGTGACTCTTTCATATGATATCATTTTTTGCACACCGATGGAGAGATAGGAGGTTAGAAGTAGCACATATATGCGAAAGGGATATCCTCCAAGTAATGCTGTTAGTGGCAAAAATATATAGTCAGAGCAGCGGTAAATCAATATAGAGAGAGGCTACAGCGCAAGCTTCAATGTTAAAGTTTGTAGAGCAGGAGTTTAAAGCAAAGCAGATCAAAAGACAAATAGGAGCCAACACAGTCACAAGCCAAACAAGTGCAGCGGTAGTGTACAAACTGCACAACTCACTCTGTCCGTAGGCAAGCTCCTAGATCCTCCTTCACCAAACAGGTAATTCCAGGGGCCGCGGTGTGTTTCCTGTGCTCCTACTCCAACATCGGGAGTGCTATACTCCTGCACACTTCGGCCCTCCTAGTGCCAAGAATCATCCGGACAAGGCAGCCGCTCGCAGTTGAACTCTTCAAGGTATCCAGCGGCATCCAAACACAGCACACCAAGCTGTGTGTAGCCCCGCTCTCGCTGCTAGTGACATCACTCAGTCTTTCCGGTAGCCAAATCAAGCTCCTCCGTGCTTGTGAGTAAATCGGAAAAAAAAGGGGGGGGTTGTTGTTGTTTTTTTTTAACTTACTTTGGTAGCAACCATTTTTTTTATTATCTTTGCAGAGGGTCTAGCCAGATATACAACATAGTAACCCACACACACATTCAAACACAGTCATATATCCCCTTAATTGTTGTCCATTTAAACCCCTATAAGAGATACCCAGAATATACTTGAATTCACAGCAAGCTGGAACAACACTCTGATTTATATTTTTAGCAAATGGGTTCATTCAATAGATAAGTGGCAAAACCCAAATATAGTATATATATTATCATATAACCATTTTTCTTATATTTAGATATTATAATCTTATTTTTCATTACTAATCCTATCTATAATGCATTAACTCAAGTGGAGCCTCTGAGATCTGTTATATGAATATACTCTACTACTGGTATGCTATGCTTTACATGTTAACTAGACAGAATTATACTTACTAGGTGTCATAGGGCCCTGAAGGGGCCATTTGTGTTACTATCATCTTTGCAATTTCCTAAAGCCAAGTGGTCCATAAGTGGCCAACCAAAAAGTCACACATGTAAGATAATATTATTGTAAAATGGAGATTTCAGAAGCCTATTTTTTGTCAATCATCCTTTTTTTATTAAGGGCTGTGCTAACTATCCAACTGAATTTGTGTATTTATTGTTGCAAGGCAATACATGTATGTTTTGTATATTTCACAAAATCTCGATTAAAAAATTATAATAAAAAAAACAAAAAAACATTAGTAGATTCTGTATTAGTCTTGAAGGGTCTACCTACCGGTTCTCATTGTAGCATCTTTGGACTGGTTTTCAATATGATATGTGCCTGTAGGACACTTTTTTCTATAGATTAAGTTGATACTGGAATCTCTGGACTAGAATTTGGGATTGTTTTCAATCTAGTAGATCGTGTTTTTCAAACATTTCAATACAACCATTTTCATATTTAAAACATATCGGATTGGATATCAATAATTTATCCAAGCCATGGAGCAATGGACAGCATCAACAGAGCTCACAGTCCACCCAACTTAATATCGACAACAAATGGAAACATCAAATTCAACAGTTAAAGGTACTTTCTCAGTGCTTAAAACCCACAGATCAACTGATAACACACATCTAATAACCCATAATAATATCTGAGAGCTGATCTGCTCATACTCAGACTCAAAAAACAATATGGACCAACAGCAGCGACGGCTCTTTTTGATGACAATACAAACGCATCCAATAAATACTGACTACGTCATCACCATCAAGTGTAAAAACACTCCTATGTGAACCAATGGTTATCTTAAAATGGAGGATTTGCATCACTGTTTTAATAGTGTGCAACAACGTTGTATGTTGGCCATGTTGTCAATGTTTTTGATTGGCTTTGGAATCCATAGGGATGTGATGTAATGTTAAAAAGAGTGTGGATTGCCCATTTTGGTTGCTTATATGGGCAGTTGTTTGGGTGCAGTTGTATGGAAATATTGTGGGAGTTATCTAGCTTGTTTGTGTTGAAAGTAAGTAAATAACAGCTGATTCCGTTTTTTCAATATCAAATTAGATTTTCGGAAAGTTTGTAATTGAGGCCGTTTCTCTAAAAACTGTCATGTAACTCCTGACTGTATAGGAAGATCATAGATATATAACAATAGTACATAATGTACTTTTTATCTTTCTTCAGTGACTTTTCATATTGCCATGAAATGTCAGTATCATAACATGGATCATCCAAGTAATTCACTGTTGTCATTTGATGGTATCATCTTATGAATGCGAAATATAATGTAGAATTTTGATGAGAATGTTTTAACTCTGCTGTGTAGGATAATTAGAGATACATAATTTGGATGATAATTATTAGGCTTAGGCTAAAATCACTTCTTTCAGTTACGTTCTTTGAAACATAACATTTGAAGGAGAGAAATGTAACATTTAATGGATTCTATTTTAATCATTTAATGTTTGCTGTGAAAAACTTTCTCTATTCAGTTAGGAATTAATTTTGGCTTTGTTTGCCAAGTCATTCCAGTCCATTATTTGATATATATTTTATACTATTCCACTAACATTTATAGTATACATTTGGATTTGGTAAAGGTGAAAAAACAGCTTTTCTCAAACATTTCATTTTTCCCCCCACAAATATAGAGAATTCATATGAAGAATAAATAAAGTGATAGAAGGCAAGATTACAAGTTTTGCGGTATGGTGCAGTACAGCTATACCGCTGAAAAATTGGCCATTGCTCGTCTCCCGTATTACAAGTTGCTGCAGTATAGCTATAACTCAAGCATTTTAGCCTGTAATGCAGCGATTCACTCCGCACTCAAAAAATGATGTTTGAGTGCGGGATTTCCATTGAGCCGTTTTACAGGTTGTGCGGTCCAGCTAAAATGCTTGCGTTATACCCTATACCGCCTTGATCCATACCGTGATCTGAGACCAGTAGTTATGGATTTGGTGAAACAAAAATGTTTTACAAAACTCATAACTAAAATGTTACAAAGTACACCAACACCCATAAACTACCTATTAACCCGTAAACCTCCATCCTCTCGCATCGCAAATACTATATTAAACTTATTAACCCCTAATCTGCTGCCAGCACACATAGCCAACACTATATAAAGCTTTTAACCCTTAAACCCCCGACCCCCTACATCACTACTACTATAATAAACCTATTAACCCCTAAACCACCAACCCCCCACATCGCTACGACTATGATAAACCTATTAACCCCTAAACTGCCGGGCAGGGATAGGCATGGACCGAGGCTGTGGCGGACATTTTCCAAAGTACAGACATTAGTGAAGGACACCAAGGTACATTTCAAATTAAAAACATCAAAAAACACTCTCTTTACAGAGAGGGTAGTGGATACATGGTGGAATAGCCATCCAGCAGAAGGGGCATTTGTATGGGCATTGCCCTTAAAAGGGCATTCACCTCTTTTACTGCCCATCCTAATCTAAAAAACACCCACCCAAAAAAAAAGCAAAAAAACCACTAACCCCAGAAAATCTACACACAGTTCCTGAAGTCCGGACATCCATCTTTATCCAGGCGGCGAGAAGTATGCATCTAGGCGGCAATATCTTCATCCATCGTTGGGGCATCTCCTATCTTCATCCAGGTGGCGCGGAGCATTGTCACCGGCGGCGCGGACATCTAGCGTGGAGGATCCTCTTCATACAATCACCGCCGTACACTGAAGCTTGAATGCAAGGTTCCCGTTTATAAATTGGGTACCTTGCATTCCTATTGGCTGAAATTTTCAAATCAGCCAATAGTATGAGAGATACTGAAATAAGTATTTTAGTAGCTCTCATTCTATTAGCTGATTTGAAAATGTCAGCCAATAGGAATGCAAGGTACCCCATTTTTGGATGTCCAGACTTCAGGAACTGTGAGTAGATTTCCTGGGGTTAGAGTTAGGTTTTTTTTTTGTTTGTTTGTTCGGTTTTTTTAGATTAGGGCTTTGAGCACAAAGAGCCCATACAAAATGCCCCTTTAGGTTTTTTTAGACTTAAAGGGACAGTCAACACCAGAATTTTTGTTGTTTAAAAAGATAGATAATCCCTTTATAACCCATTCCCCAGTTTTGCATAACCAACACTGTTATATTTATACACTTTTTACTGCTGTGACTATCTTGTATCTAAGCATCTTCTGGCCGCCCCTAATCACATGACTTTTAGTTATTATCTATTGACTTGCAGTTTAGCCAATTA
The DNA here is from genome assembly GCF_027579735.1 of Bombina bombina. Taxonomy (NCBI): domain Eukaryota; kingdom Metazoa; phylum Chordata; class Amphibia; order Anura; family Bombinatoridae; genus Bombina; species Bombina bombina. The sequence goes on along the minus strand of NC_069501.1, from coordinate 1,180,208,896 downwards.
GTGCAGTGTCTGCCACAACCCACGGGCGTTATCACAATGCTATCTATATGGTTTACCTGAACTACTCTCCCCTGTTGTGAAAAGCAAATACAAAAGCATATGATTAGAGGCGGCCTTCAAGGGCTTAGAAATTATCATATGAGCCTTCCTAGGTTTGCTCTCAACTAGAATACCAAGAGAACAAAGCAAAATTGTTGATAAAAGTAAATTGGAATGTTGTTTAAAATTACATGCCCTATTTGAAAAATAAAAGTTTTTTTTGGCCTTGACTGTCCCTTTAAATTTTTTATTTTGGGGGTTGGTTGGGTTGGGGGGTTTACTTTTATGTAATTTTTTAAAGTAAAAGCTGATTGCTTTAGGGAAATGCCCTACAATTGGCCTTTTAAGGGCTATTGGTAGTTTATTGTTACATAAGGGGGTGTTTTTATTTTGGAGGGGCTTTTCAGTTTTTAATTTAGGTTTTTTATTTTTCGTTAATTTTATTGTTTTAAAATAGTAATGTTAGGTTACTATAGTTTAAACTTAGTTTTTTTTTTATTTCACAGGTAAGTTTTTATTTATTTAAAGATAATTATATTGTAAATTTAATTTAAATTTAGGGGGGTGTTTAGGGGTTAATAGTTTAATTTAGTGTATTGCGATGTGGGGGGCCGGCAGTTTAGGGGTTAATAGGTTTATTATAGTAGTAGCGATGTGGGGGGTCGGCGGCTTATGGGGTTAATAGGTTTATTATAGTAGTAGCGATGTGGGAAGCCGGCGGTTTATGGGGTTAATAGGTTTATTATAGTAGTAACGATGTGGGGGGGTCGGCGGTTTAGGGGTTAATAGTTTTATTTTATTAGTAGCGATGTGGGGGGCCGGCAGTTTAGGGGTTATTAGGTTTATTATAGTAGTAGCGATGTGGGGGGTCAGTGGTTTAGGGGTTAATAGGTTTATATAGTGTCAGGGATGTCGGGGGAATTAGGGTTTAATCATTTTATTTAGTGTCTGTGATGTCGGGGAGCAACAGATTAGGGGTGTTTAGACTAGGGGTTTATGTTAGGGTGTTAGGTTTTAACAAAACTTTCTTTTCCCAATAAATATCAATGGGGTTGCGTTACGGCGATCACTATTAGATTTTTTCCTAACACTCTCTCCCCATTGATGTCTATGGGGGAAAGCATGCACAAGCACGTAAAGTCAGGTCATGGAGCTTAACGCACCATAACGCACAGCACAAGGAGGTTTTTCAGTAACTCGTAATGGCAGCATTATGGAGAGTGCAATAACGCAAAATTTTGGCGTTATTTTCACACCCTGTTTAACACAAAACTCGTAATCTAGGTGATAGTGTGGTATATCAAATATATATAAAAAAAAACAGCTTAATTCATATAGGGCTAGATTACAAGTGGAGCACTAATTTAAATGACCAGCTATAACAAGTGGCTGGTTATTGCTACCTCAAGCTCACAGTAGCAATTAGTGCTCAGACAATTCACCAGAGATCCGATCTCTAGTTACTTCTCTAAAAGTGCCCCAAATTCCTTCAAAATAGAGGGTATTATAGTTTTTATATGAAAAAGAAATGCTACGTAAAAAACAACTGCACTAGGCAGTTTCTGGGGGCTAAAATTGGCGGGTGTGGGGTGTTAGAAAACAAATGGCACTGAAAAGTGCCTTTACATAGCGGTCTTTGGGAACTGTGTGTTGCCAGTAAATTTATATGTATATGCGGATATACATATATATTTATGTGTTGATATTAGCGCTGCGGAATCTGTTGGCGCTCTACAAATAACCGATAATAATAATAATAATATTTGTATGTACACATATTAACACATAAATATATATGTATATAAGCATATACATATATATTTACAAATTGCTGCTATCGCTTTGCTAGCGTTAGAACGAGGCTCCCATTTGAGCCTATAGAAGCACGCTCTTGTGATCCCAATGCTTCATAGCTTGTAATACCAGATCACATAAGTATGCGCTGGTATTACTAAATGGAGTGCTAATATCTGTTTCAAGAAAGCGATATTTAGCTATCCACTTGTAATCTGGCCCAATGTGTGGTATATCCAATATAAAACAATATATTTTTACACCGGTGTCGTTTCTTTAAAACGTTCAAATCGATATGAAAATAAAAGTACAAGACAATGTATATGATAAATAGCTAAAATTACAAAAACAAACTATTATATATAACAGCAATCAAAGTTGTACATGAACTACAAATAATATTATTATAAATTATCTGTAACCTCTATATGGGTCCCCTCTCTACTCAACTTTATATAGAATGATGAGTATGTCACGTCCCATGACTCACAGTCCACTAATAGGGATATTGAACAATTTGTAGGATTATGTTGTGTTCTTCATGGAGAATGACTAATATTGCGTCACGGCACGTGACTCACAATCTACCAATTGGAATAGTGGTTAGTTTGTAGGAATTTTACAATTGTATAAAAAAAACAACACAATTGTGTAAAAATGTTGCGCGTTCACTATTGTTGTAAAATATGACATTGTTCCTGAGTATAAGCGCTTATACTGTCTTCTTGTAAATCCATACGGTAGTGTATCAACTCCACAGCGTTTGTGATCCAGAGCTTTAATCAGCAGCTCAGATGTGCTCTGCTTATCTGTTATTATGTGATGTGTGCAGTATTTCTGCAAAGCTCCAAAGTTGCACCGACTGTACAGTGATTTCACATCAGCCCTGACTCGCTCTACCAGATTAGGCGATACCCACCCAGATCAATGTAACAGTATAATCGCCAAGACATTCCTTATCTCATGCAGTTTAGCGTTGTAAGCAGGGTGAAGTCATCTACGTGTTTTGGCTCTCAGGCCTATTCCAAAATGACTGCTTGCATTTCTTATATTTTCTTTTACAAATATACTCATAGATCTTCATGAAAATAAACAAATTTGCAGTCAATGCAGAAGCAAAATGGGGCAGCTAATTGATAGGGCTCCATTTAACGGGACATGAAACCCAAAATCTTTATTTCATGATTCAGATAGATCATACACTTTAAACAACTTCCTAATGTACTTCCATTACCTTCTTTTGCTTCATTCTCATGGTATCCTTTGTTGCAGGAGCAGGAAGGCACTACTGGGAGCTATATGAAAGCCAATGACAAAGAGGCATATATGTGCAGCCACCAATCAGCAGCTTCTGAGCCTACCTAGCTATGTTTTTCAACAAAGGATACAAAGAAAATGAAACAAATTAGATAATAGAAATACATTGGAAAGCTTTTTAAAATTGCATTCTCTTTCTGAATCATGAAAGAAAAAAAGTGGTTTTCATGTCAGGATTACAGGACTATAGTTTGCAGTTTCATATTCTGCATAATTTTATAAATTATTCAAAACATACGTACACTTATTTTCATAAGTATTATGATCATACATATTATGTCTGTGTCATGGCTTACTTGAGATACGTTATTGTATCTTGAGATACGTTATTGTTTATTAACATATAGCACCTCGTGTAATAAAAGAATGACGGACAGGGCTCCCGACATGGAAACCTGTCCACCTGCCTTTGCATTGCATGGGCAGTGGACACTCTGGGGCCTATTTATCAAAGCGTCAACTGAAAATACACTGGAATTCCACGTCGTAATTGTTGCGAGATTGATCAGCCGTAGTTATCAAAGCATCAAGATCGACAAATGTTTAAATTTGTGACATAAAATACGATCCCGCGATCTCAATCCGACACAGGATGGATGCGAGTTGAAAACCGTGGTATTCGAGTGGAATCGTGTTCATTCGCCCTCCTATTCGACACTATTTGAAGCTCTCACAAAGTTATCAAAAATTCTACAGTTACGCTTGCGTCTTTTCCGACTCAGCATACCTAGTTTTCAATCCGCCACCCTTGAGGTCGCGGATGTCATAGAACTCAATGGGAGTCGGAAAACACAGAAAGCTTATGTTTGCTGCTGCAAGAGAATGAAGTATATAACATAATAAAAGTGAATTAGAAACTTTATCAAAATTGTATACCCATTCCAAATCAAACTATGAGGCCCATTTATCAAGCTCCGAATGGTGCTTGAGGGCCCGTGTTTCTGGCGAGTCTTCAGATTCGCCAGAAACGCAAGTTATGGAGCAGCGGTCTAAAGACTGCTGCTCTATAACCTGTCCGCCTGTTTTGATGAGGCGGACAGAGATCGCCACAATTCAACCCGATCAAGTACGATAGGGTTGATTGACACCCCCTGCTAGCGGCCGATTGGCCGCGAGTCTGTAGGGGGTGGCGTTGCACCAGCAGCTCACAAGAGCTGCTGGTGAAATGCTGAATACGGAGAGCGTATTGCTCTCCGCATTCAGCGATGTCTGTCGGACCTGATCCGCCCTGTAGGATCAGGTCTGACAGACCTTTGATAAATAGGCCTTAATATTATTGCTCTACATTTGGTGCACTAGTAGATATAGGAATAAAAATAAAAAATACATTACTGCTTATGGATTATGCTACAACTTTGTCTCTCATTACAAAGCAAGGGGACAATATTATTTCTACAGATTTGGTGCAAAGTTTTCCCCAAACTTGTCGCACTAATAGATATAGAGATAAAAAATAAAATAAATACACAACGTAATATAGCTAACTTCCTTTTCATTGGTTGGAAAAATCTATGTGCACCATAGATTGCAATCAGGAGGGGTTAGACAGGGGTTAGAGAAACCTGGCACAGCTCTTAAAGGGACAGGAAACCCCAAAATATTCTTTAATGATTTTGATAGAACATACAATTTTAAACAACTTTCCAATTTACTTCTATTCTCAAATTTGCTTCATTCTCTTGTTATCCTTTGCTGAAGGAACAGCATTGCAATACTGGCAGCTAGCTGAACACATCTATTTAGCAATACACAAGGGACAAATGTGTGCAGGCACCAATTAGCAGCTAGCTCCCACTAGTGTAGGATATGTGCGTATTAGGATAAGGGATACCAAGAGAACAAAGCACATTTGAAAATAGAAGTGAATTTTAAAGTGTTTTAAAATTACATTCTCTATCTGAATCATGCAACTTAATTTTTTACTTTCCTATCCCTTTAAAATATCAATTGATTGCAAATATATACATATGATACTGTGATTACATGTTATATTCACAATTATTCCTGCTCAGAATAATACATTTACAATATATACATATAGTGGTATAAATAAACACAGAGATATGACAGACAACATTGTTTAGAACAAAATTGGAACTTAGGGACATGTAAATATGTTTGCAAAAGATTTCTAACATAACACACACACACACACATATATACTGTGTATATATATATATATAAATATATATATATATATATATATGTGTGTGTGTGTGTATATATACATACTAAAATATGTATGTACAATATTAAAAAAAATTAGAATAATTCACTATCCGCTTTGCTCCAAATATGTCGCTACTTGCTATATTCGCAATTAGTCCTACACTATATACAATAATGTGCTAAAGAGAAATGTGCTTGTTCGTGGACAATAATGAAATTTTATAAATAAAGTTGGGAAAAACCTGAATAGCCGCGACATTGATGAATGTTAGTTAACACCAGTCCGATGCTCTTCGCACCGAACTTGACACTTGCGGCCACAATGTTTGGTGAGCATATTGACGCCCGTGGATGCAACATAGTTGACGCTTTGATGATAGGCCCCTGTATGTCCACTACCTGCATACACCATTGCACATGGCCTGTCAGTCACCCCAAACATGTTTGTGGTGTTTAATCGCTGCCACCTCCAAGGACAGCTGGAGAGTGCAAAGTAAGCACACTTTAAAAATTAAAGGGATGGTATACACCAATTTTCATATAACTGCTGATTGCCTAATTGGGAACATCTTCATCCACACAATAATAATTCAAAATCTATTTACTATGCAATGTGGGATAAATTAACAATTCAATACTAAATGATAATTTGATCACATTTCAATTACATAATGGTTCAAAATGTGTTTTCATAATTGCATATATGTCAAAATCTCATAAAATGTTAACCCCTTAAGGACACAGCTTGAGTTTGCTCAATTGTTCCATGAGGGAATAATTCCCTCATTGGTCATTAAGGGGTTCTAGATCTTCAATATGTAGAAGTGTTTTGTTTTTCAGAGTTCCACATTTTCATTAATTAGTTGGATAACAGTATTGACCTTTCACATTTTTGTTGTTGTTAATACATAATGCAAATACATTTCAAAAGTCTTAGCAAGAAAATCCCAGTTAAGACCATATTTTTGTAACTTTTGAGTGTATGCAGACCTGCTAATTGTCCTGGATATTGCAGGATTATCATGCATTGGGAGATCTGCTCGCTGTCCCTCCCTCTCCTGTTAGAACAAATGTCAGGGTTTCTGAGAACTTACCGAGTAATTCACAAATTTACCCTCAACACTCTCCAACTCCCCCTCCCACAATGTGTCCCACTTTATGACACATCAATGCCATGTCAATGCCCTGCGCATCTTGTCATGGCTTTTTATGCCAAACGCCATTAGGCTATCGCCTGCATGTTTCCCTCACCTCCCTGTCTTGGAAACATCTGAGAAATGTTGGGAGGTATGGTGCATGCAATTTTGGACCCGTACTGGAGTGAGTTAAGTGAAGTAATTCTCCTGGACTGTGATTACTCTGGCAGAGGGGCATCATGGCATGTAATAGTTTTGTTTTTTTAGTCAGCCTTTTAAGATACCATGTACTGCAGAAATCTCTTAGCTAACATGTCCTTATGCTAAAGTTATATACAACCCTGGCCGCAGTTATTTTGATCTTTGAGTGTTGTAATGATGTTGGTTCTATATACAGGGAGTGCAGAATTATTAGGCAAATGAGTATTTTGACCACATCATCCTCTTTATGCATGTTGTCTTACTCCAAGCTGTATAAGCTCGAAAGCCTACTACCAATTAAGCATATTAGGTGATGTGCATCTCTGTAATGAGAAGGGGTGTGGTCTAATGACATCAACACCCTATATCAAGTGTGCATAATTATTAGGCAACTTCCTTTCCTTTGGCAAAATGGGTCAAAAGAAGGACTTGACAGGCTCAGAAAAGTCAAAAATAGTGAGATATCTTGCAGAGGGATGCAGCACTCTTAAAATTGCAAAGCTTCTGAAGCGTGATCATCGAACAATCAAGCGTTTCATTCAAAATAGTCAACAGGGTCGCAAGAAGCTTGTGGAAAAACCAAGGCGCAAAATAACTGCCCATGAACTGAGAAAAGTCAAGCGTGCAGCTGCCAAGATGCCACTTGCCACCAGTTTGGCCATATTTCAGAGCTGCAACATCACTGGAGTGCCCAAAAGCACAAGGTGTGCAATACTCAGAGACATGGCCAAGGTAAGAAAGGCTGAAAGACGACCACCACTGAAAAAGACACACAAGCTGAAACGTCAAGACTGGGCCAAGAAATATCTCAAGACTGATTTTTCTAAGGTTTTATGGACTGATGAAATGAGAGTGAGTCTTGATGGGCCAGATGGATGGGCCCGTGGCTGGATTGGTAAAGGGCAGAGAGCTCCAGTCCGACTCAGACGCCAGCAAGGTGGATGTGGAGTACTGGTTTGGGCTGGTATCATCAAAGATGAGCTTGTGGGGCCTTTTCGGGTTGAGGATGGAGCCAAGCTCAACTCCCAGTCCTACTGCCAGTTTCTGGAAGACACCTTCTTCAAGCAGTGGTACAGGAAGAAGTCTGCATCCTTCAAGAAAAACATGATTTTCATGCAGGACAATGCTCCATCACACACGTCCAAGTACTCCACAGCGTGGCTGGCAAGAAAGGGTATAAAAGAAGAAAATGTAATGACATGGCCTCCTTGTTCACCTGATCTGAACCCCATTGAGAACCTGTGGTCCATCATCAAATGTGAGATTTACAAGGAGGGAAAACAGTACACCTCTCTGAACAGTGTCTGGGAGGCTGTGGTTGCTGCTGCACGCAATGTTGATGGTGAACAGATCAAAACACTGACAGAATCCATGGATGGCAGGCTTTTGAGTGTCCTTGCAAAGAAAGGTGGCTATATTGGTCACTGATTTGTTTTTGTTTTGTTTTTGAATGTCAGAAATGTATATTTGTGAATGATGAGATGTTATATTGGTTTCACTGGTAAAAATAAATAATTGAAATGGGTATATATTTGTTTTTTGTTAAGTTGCCTAATAATTATGCACGGTAATAGTCACCTGCACACACAGATATCCCCCTAAAATAGCTATAACTAAAAACAAACTAAAAACTACTTCCAAAACTATTCAGCTTTGATATTAATGAGTTTTTTGGGTTCATTGAGAACATGGTTGTTGTTCAATAATAAAATTAATCCTCAAAAATACAACTTGCCTAATAATTCTGCACTCCCTGTATATAAAATGTTTTATCTGAACTTTAACATTCTCTATAGGACACTATACATTCAGAAATGTTATCCTTGTTTGAGTACATATGTAAAACCGATGCCTGTTCTCAGTAAGTTCCAAGTATGTTACTTCCATGATTGATCACTTTTGAGGAAATATTGCCCTGACAGAGCACTTTGAGACATGATCTATATAACACAAAACCCACTAAGATGTTAGCTTTATAGCTTAGACCAGACATTCCTCTACCCATCTGTATTCAATAATGGTTGTCTGGCCATTATCTTATGGTACAATCTTTCTGTCTTTTTAACATTACATACGTATTTTATCTAAATGCCCCAGCAAATATACTCTCCATTCTCTGTATTAACATTCACATCATCCTGAGTTTTTTACATATTGCCAGACTTAACTTGGGTGAGTTTTAAACAATTGAATATATTTTTACTTTAGCTAACTTAATAATGATTACTTTCTATATTGTTATTCATCCCCTAGATATTTAAGTAATTTTAACACAGGGTCTCGTGAGGATAGCACACTAGAAAGCAACTAGAAATGATCTGATTATCTTTGAAGTTTATTTTTTTAATTTGCACTGCTGCTCAACTCAATATCATAGTAACTTTAACAGGTTCTTAGCTTCTGAAAGTTAACGACTGGTTTTGTTCTCATTTGTTTATGTGCACACTTTATATCTTACACTTGCCAGTGTTTTATGGCCCACCTCTTGTATAATTCAGCTCCATAATACTTGTAGTCACTGGTTTCTTACTGCTAATTGCCCCACCCCAGCTTTTTCTAGTGCTTTACTTGTGATGGATTATATTTAAAGCTCTATATATTGTTGTTGGATTAGCCCATAACTAGCTCCCTAGTATGTAGTGTTTTCTTCTTCTTTGGCCTCCCTTGTATTAACTGTATATGAGGCTGGATATAGGGGATTTGCATTGCTTATATATCCAATCTCTAGAGTAATCATGCTCCCACAATGCTGTGCTTGATGTCACTTTATATATGTAGTTAAAACATAACATTTTGGGTCCAAGAGTGGCCCTTTATATCCTGTACCTCTAGAATAATACCCATTCAATAAAATGTTGTATTGAGCAGTCCAAGAGTGGGGTAAATCTTCTCTCTCATTATTATTTACAAAAACTTGAGGTTTATTTTATTTCTTTCATGTAATTAGCAATGAGCTAGTGACGTATGGGATATACATTCCTACCAGGAGGGGCAAAGTTTCCCGAACCTCAAAATGCCTATAAATACACCCCTCACCACACCCACAAATCAGTTTTACAAACTTTGCCTCCCATGGAGGTGGTGAAGTAAGTTTGTGCTAGATTCTACGTTGATATGCGCTTCGCAGCAGGCTGGAGCCCGGTTTTCCTCTCAGTGTGCAGTGAATGTCAGAGGGATGTGAAGAGAGTATTGCCTATTTGAATTCAATGATCTCCTTCTACGGGGTCTATTTCATAGGTTCTCTGTTATCGGTCGTAGAGATTCATCTCTTACCTCCCTTTTCAGATCGACGATATACTCTTATATATACCATTACCTCTACTGATTCTCGTTTCAGTACTGGTTTGGCTTTCTACTACATGTAGATGAGTGTCCTGGGGTAAGTAAGTCTTATTTTCTGTGACACTCTAAGCTATGGTTGGGCACTTTTTTATAAAGTTCTAAATATATGTGTTTAAACATTTATTTGCCTTGATTCAGGATGTTCAACGTTCCTTATTTCAGACAGTCAGTTTCATATTTGGGATAATGCATATGAATCAATCAATTTTTTCTTACCTTAAAATTTGACTTTTTTCCTGTGGGCTGTTAGGCTCGCGGGGGCTGAAAATGCTTCATTTTATTGCGTCATTCTTGGCGCGGACTTTCTTGGCGCAAAAAAATTTCTTGTCATTTCCGGCGTCATACGTGTCCCGGAAGTTGCGTCATTTTTTTGACGTTTTTTGCACCAAAAAATGTCGGCGTTACCGGATGTGGCGTAATTTTTGGCGCCAAAAGCATTTAGGCGCCAAATAATGTGGGCAGCTTTTTTGGCGCTAAAAATTTGAGCGTCATTGTTGTCTCCACAATATTTAAGTCTCATTGTTTATTGCTTCTGGTTGCTAGAAGCTTGTTCATTGGCATTTTTTTCCCATTCCTGAAACTGTCATTTAAGGAATTTGATCAATTTCGCTTTATATGTTGTTTTTTTCTATTACATATTGCAAGATGTCTCAGATTCACCCTGAATCAGAAGCCACTTCTGGAAAAACGCTTAACTGAGTTTCAGTTCTACCAAAGCTAATTTATTTTAAATGTTATAAATGTTTATCTTTAGCTATGGTTTGTAATAAGTTATTATGATATACTTTTACATGCAGAATCCATTAGTATTTATGCTTTATATATTGCCATTCTTACATCTTATGTACAAGAAATATTTAGAAGATTTATAAGAAATATTTTTCTGATTCTATTTTAAAGGCTTTGTCTGACTTCGTGCCTTCTAATAAAATTTTTAGGTCTTTTTCACTTCTTTTTTAATTATTGAAGTTTCAAATGACCAACAACATACTGATTTATCCTTCTCTGATGATGTTTTTTTCTCTTTCAGAAATTCTCTTCATCAGATATTGACACTAACAAATCTACTTTTTTATTATTTTTTTATTATTAAAGTACATTTGTTCTTTGTTGAAAAGGTGTTGATTATTTTGGATATTAAGGTAACTAGTTCTTTAAGACTAGCTGACACTATTTCTGCCTATTTATTCTTCTGTGCTTTCAGAGGTTTTCTTTCCAATTCCCCATACTAGGGAATGGAATAGGCTGAGAATTTTCTTTTATTTCTTCTTCAAAGGTTTTAAACTATATTCTTTGCCAGCAGTTAAATTCAATGTGGAGGGTTCTCCAATTTATTGGGGCTATCTCTACTCCTACTAATTATGCTATTGTTTCTATAGCAAAATAGTATTTATTTTCCTTTAGATAATTGTATCTTATTTATGGAAAATTATTTAGTTTCAGGTACTTTTCTTGGTCCTGTGATTTATTTGGATATTGCAATTGCTTCATTTTTTCTGTTTACTTTAAGATCAAGTATCAGATTATGATTTATTTTAGCATTTTTAAAGAGACAACATTTACTAGACTAGGTGCTGTTGCATTTGTCTTGTTGTTTTGCATTTATTGATTATGCAAGTCCACTGTGTTGACTGGTCCTTTAAACTGGACTATCATGCTAATTACATTTGTGTTTTCATTTTATTGAATATTTTCGCAAATGAGGGTTAATCTATGTCTTTAGCTATTTTAGCTAGTAGAATTTTGTGATTTTTAAAAAAAAATCCATATTTCTAAGATAATCAATTATTTGTTTTATAATTGGATTCAATTCTTAAATGTTACTCTGGGCTTCAAGATTGAGTTCTAAGACTAAAACTTTAAGCTTATACTAGTTTGGTTGTTCTTATTAAGGAACGAATTCCTGAGTTCCTTCCCAAGTAACATGTTTATAATTGGAAATTCTTCAGTTCGAAATCAGCTCCCTAATATTGCGATGTACATGCCGTATTCCAGCTTGGCTGGTAAGGGGCAGGTTAAGACTTCTTTGAAATTTATTTGGTTCTATTTGGTCCAAATTTCTTTGATTTTATTCCAGTAAGGCTAACACTTTCTTTAAGTGTGTTTCTGCCTTTTTATGGTCATTGATAGCATTATTTGTTTTCATTAGATACAATAAATGCATATTTCCATTTTTCTGTTTTCATTCAGATTATTTTCTGAGGATGCGGAATCTCATATGATTCACTTTGCTCTTCAGGACATAGTTAGAGGATCTTTTTTTCAAAAGCTCTTGATTCCTCACGCAAGGGTCACCTTTTTTAGGTTTCCAGATAGTTTATGTCACTGTCTTTGTCTCTATCAGACAAGGGGCAATTTTATTGGGTTCCGTCTATCGGTACCTTTAGTCTCTATTATTTCCTTCAGTTGCTATATATGCATAGAAGTTAGTCTTTTATGAGTGTTGTTTCTTCAAGAACATGGTTGGAGGATCAATTTACCAAAAAGTTTGTTGATTCCTCAGACAAGGGTAACCTTTTTAGGTTTCCAGATAGATTCAGTGTCCATGACTCTGTCTCTGACGGACAAGAGACGTCTGAAATTGGTTTCAGCTTGTTGAAACCTTCAGTCTCAATCATTCCCTTCGGTAGCCTTATGCATGGAAATTCTAGGTCTTATGACTGCTGCATTGGACGCGATCCCCTTTGCTCGTTTTCACATGTGACCTCTTCAGCTCTGTATGCTGAACCAGTGGTGCAGGGATTATACAAAGATATCCTCTGACGTGGTGGACAGACCACCATCGTTTAGTTCAGGGGGCTTCTTTTGTTCTTCCAACCTGGACTGTGATCTCAACAGATGCAAGTCTGACAGGTTGGGGAGCTGTATGGGGGTTTCTGACAGCACAAGGTGTTTGGGAATCTCAGGAGGCGAGATTACCAATCAACATTTTGAAACTCCGTGCAATTTTCAGAGCTCTTCAGTCGTGGCCTCTTCTAAAGAGAGAGTCGTTCATTTGTTTCCAGACGGACAATGTCACAACCGTGGCATATGTCAATCATCAAGGAGGGACTCACAGTCCTCTGGCTATAAAGAAGTATCTCGAATACTTGTATGGGCGGAATCCATCTCCTGTCTAATTTCTGCGGTTCATATCCCAGGTATAGACAATTGGGAAGCGGATTATCTCAGTCGCCAAACGCTACATCCGGGCGAATGGTCTCTTCACCCAGAGGTATTTCTTCAGATTGTTCAAATATGGGGACTTCCAGAAATAGATCTGATGGCTTCTCATCTAAACAATAGTGAAAAACAGTTAAGAGTGAGTGCACCTATTGGATTGAGACAGCTCAACCCTGATAAACAGCTGTTCCTTCAAACAACTGTGAGGGATTGATGGGGTAAAAAACAAGTGAGGGGAGCTGTGTGTATTTCAATACATAAATAATATGTGTTACCGTGACCTTTAAATGAGCTTCTCGTATTGGTTTCAAAATTCAATCATAATATATATTGCGCTGTGATAAGGTAAACAAATAGGTGAAAATTGGGTGAAAAATAGTGAAAATATGACTACAAGAGGTTAAAAAACAAAATATTTAATTGTTGCCATACAAAACAATATTGGACTAGATAATATATTCTGATAGGATAATAAGTGGTAAAGAGCTCTATTACCTTGCGTATATTATATATTAAAATTCCTTAATCACAAGTTAAAATTGACAATAAATTCACAATAAATTCATGCTATAATGTTCAAAGCATATGATAAAAACATATGATAAAAACAGATTAAGTTAATATAATTAACGTAGGAGGTGGAAATAAATGTTCATCTGATGAATTGCAAGTATCTTTTGATGTGACTTTAAATGTGACTTTTAGTTGGAAATGAAATAATTGCTTGAAATAATTTTTCCAGGTGTCTGATTGGTTGAAACAGACAAGCCTTTATGTGAATAAAATAATTTTTCCGCTGTAGTTGAAACTTGTAGATAGAAAATGTAGATGAAGATAACAACTACTGGATGGTAAAGATGCTGAAACTGTTTACCCAAACTGGGTTTGCAGGAGTTTCAGTTGTTGATAAAACTTGGTTCTGTATATTTAAACTGTTATCTAAGACTTGGTTTGCAGGAGTTTCAGTTGTTGGTATGACTTAATTATAGAAACTGTTTACCTTGTATTTATTTGCTGGAGTTTCTATTTTTCTGGTTGCGTGAGGTGTTTGAACGCTTCTCTTTGTAGGTGTCTGTTTGTAGCTGAAACTATATACCCTCCCAGGGTTTGCTGGAGTTTCAGTGATTGATGGTTGGTCTGTAGTGAAACTGTTTACCTAGGAAAGGTTTGCAGGAGTTTCAGACCACCTGTTGGTTATAAAAATCTTTTCTTAAGAGTTGCTGGAGCTGTATGAGAAAATTAAGATCAAATTCCATATTTAGTCCGTGGGGGTGTAGAGTTTTAAAAGAGTGGATATATTCTGCTTCTTTTCTCAGAAGTAGATTTTCTATGTTTCCCCCTCTATAAGAGGCAACAAATATTTAATTGTTCTAATATCTACAAGTTTTAAAACACCCCCACGGACTAAATATGGAATTTGATCTTAATTTTCTCATTTAAAAAAACAGCCAATAACGTCATACTAATCTGTACTATAAATTACAAATTGACACCTATAAATTTTAGGTGAAATAAATTGATCCTCACATATAGAATAAGTAAAAATTCCTCTTTAAATTAATACCTTTCTATACTTGAATATAAGAACCTCCCACATTAGCACTCAAAGATATAAATTTAAAGGGAGACCAATATAAATCCATAAAATCCAAATAAAATTAAAGCAATGGTACATTTACCAAACTGTCCAAAATAATGCATCAAAGAAAAGAATATAACAATAAAAATATTGTATCAATGAAATTAGACACGCACAATTAATTTTAAAATATGTTTTTTGCAAAAAACTCTTTAACTCCCAACTATAAGAGGCAACAAATATTTAATTGTTCTAATATCTACAAGTTTTAAAAAGTTTTTTAAACATTTTTACATTTCAAAAAAATGTCCATTAAAATTATCAAAATATTTTATTATTGTTTCCTATTTTATAAATGTCATATTTTATTTATCAGTTTTCCTATGTTCAAGGTAAAACTAAGGTCCTTTTTTCAACATAATAAAACTAATTGCTACAAACCTATGTAGTTACCAATCAATTTGCTGATTGGCTGATCCAGATTTCAAATTGCTCCAATGAAATCACGCCTACACCTTTAAAAACTCAAGACCAGCACACCTTGTGTATCTTGATAAAGGCTGAAGCCGAAACGCGTAGATTTGCCCCTAGTGTGCACTCCAACAACTCAAGTCTGCATCTGAGACTACCCAGGATTGAACACGAAAAAATCAGTTACCGGTGATTGCTATACACCGAGCACCACAAGACTTAAAGTGGACACTCACCAGACCTGAAGCTCCAGCAAACCTTGAAAAAGGTATACAGCTCCAGCAACTCTTAAGAAAAGATTTTTATAACCAACAGGTGGTCTGAAACTCCTGCAAACCTTTCCTAGGTAAACAGTTTCACTACAGACCAACCATCAATCACTGAAACTCCAGCAAACCCTGGGAGGGTATATAGTTTCAGCTACAAACAGACACCTACAAAGAGAAGCGTTCAAACACCTCACGCAACCAGAAAAATAGAAACTCCAGCAAATAAATACAAGGTAAACAGTTTCTATAATTAAGTCATACCAACAACTGAAACTCCTGCAAACCAAGTCTTAGATAACAGTTTAAATATACAGAACCAAGTTTTATCAACAACTGAAACTCCTGCAAACCCAGTTTGGGTAAACAGTTTCAGCATCTTTACCATCCAGTAGTTGTTATCTTCATCTACATTTTCTATCTACAAGTTTCAACTACAGCGGAAAAATTATTTTATTCACATAAAGGCTTGTCTGTTTCAACCAATCAGACACCTGGAAAAATTATTTCATGCAAACTGTGAGTAATTTCATTTCCAACTTAAAGTCACATCTAAAGTCACATCAAAAGATACTTGCAATTCATCAGATGAACATTTATTTCCACCTCCTACGTTACATACAGAACCAAGTTTTATCAACAACTGAAACTCTTGCAAACCCAGTTTAGGTAAACAGTTTCAGCATCTTTACCATCCAGTAGTTGTTATCTTCATCTACAATTTCGATTTACAAGTTTTAACTACAGCGAAAAAAAAATTTATTCACATAAAGGCTTGTCTGTTTCAACCAATCAGACACCTGGAAAAATTATTTCAAGCAAACTGTGAGTAATTTCATTTCCAACTAAAAGTCACATTTAAAGTCACATCAAAAGATACTTGCAATTCATCAGATGAACATTTATTTCCACCTCCTACGTTAATTATATTAACTTAATCTGTTTTTATCATATGTTTTTATCATATGCTTTGAACACTATAGCATGAATTTATTGTGAATTTATTGTCAATTTTAACTTGTGATTAAGGAATTTTAATATATAATATACGCAAGGTAATAGAGCTCTTTACCACTTATTATCCTATCAGAATATATTATCTAGTCCAATATTGTTTTGTATGGCAACAATTAAATATTTTGTTTTTTAACCTCTTGTAGTCATATTTTCACTATTTTTCACCCAATTTTCACCTATTTGTTTACCTTATCACAGCGCAATATATATTATGATTGAATTTTGAAACCAATACGAGAAGCTCATTTAAAGGTCACGGTAACACATATTATTTATGTATTGAAATACACACAGCTCCCCTCACTTGTTTTTTACCCCTTCTCATCTAAACAAGAAGCTTCCCAGGTATCTGTCCAGATCCAGGGATCCTCAGGCGGAAGCAGTGGATGCATTGTCACTTCCCTGGAAGTATCATCCTGCTTATATCTTTCCGCATCTAGTTCTTCTTCCAAGAGTGATTTCCAAAATTCTAAAGGAGCGTTCGTTTATTCTGCTGGTGGCTCCAGCATGGCCTCACAGGTTTTGGTATGCAGATCTTGTCCGGATGGCTCCTTGCCAACCGTGGACTCTTCCGTTAAGACCAGACCTTCTATCGCAAGGTCCTTTTTTTCCATCAGGATCTCAAATCCTTAAATTTGAAGGTATAGAGATTGAACGCTTGATTCTCAGTCATAGAGGTTTCTCTGACTCCATAATTAATACTATGTTACAGGCTCGTAAATCTCTATCTAGGATGATATATTATCGAGTCTGGAAGACTTATATTTCTTGGTGTTTTTCTCATCTTTTTTCTTGGCATTCTTTTAGAATTCCTAGAATTTTACAGTTTCTTCAGGATGGTTTGGATAAAGGTTTGTCTGCAAGTTCCTTGAAAGGACAAATCTCTGCTCTTTCTGTTCTTTTTCACAGAAAGATTGCTAGTCTTCCTGATATTTATTGTTTTGTACAAGCTTTGGTTTGTATAAAACCTGTTATTAAGTCAATTTCTCCTCCTTGGAGTTTGAATTTGGTTCTAGGGGCTCTTCAAGCTCCTCCGTTTGAACCTATGCATTCGCTGGATATTAAATTACTTTCTTGGAAAGTTTTGTTTCTTTTGGCCATCTCTTCTGCTAGAAGAGTTTCTGAATTATCTGCTCTTTCTTGTGAGTCTCCTTTTCTGATTTTTCATCAGGATAAGGCGATTTTGCGAACTTCATTTAAATTTTTACCTAAGGTTGTGAATTCTAACAACATTAGTAGAGAAATTGTGGTTCCTTCGTTGTGTCCTAATCCTAAGAACTCTAAGAAAAGATTGTTGCATTCTTTGGATGTAGTTAGAGCTTTGAAATATTATGTTGAAGCTACTAAAGATTTCCGAAAGACTTCTAGTCTATTTGTTATCTTTTCTGGTTCTAGGAAAGGTCAAAAGGCTTCTGCCATTTCTTTGGCATCTTGGTTAAAATCCTTGATTCATCATGCTTATGTAGAGTCGGGTAGAACTCCGCCTCAAAGGATTACAGCTCATTCGACTAGGTCAGTCTCTACTTCCTGGGCATTTAGGAATGAAGCTTCGTTTGATCAGATTTGCAAAGCAGCAACTTGGTCTTCTTTGCATACTTTTACTAAATTCTACCATTTGGATGTGTTTTCTTCTTCTGAAGCAGATTTTGGTAGAAAAGTACTTCAGGCAGCTGTTTCAGTTTGATTCTTGTGCTTATAATTTCAGTTTTTTCATTATAAGATTTAAACTTTATTTTGGGGTGTGGATTATTTTTCAGCGGAATTGGCTGTCTTTATTTTATCCCTCCCTCTCTAGTGACTCTTGCGTGGAAGATCCACATCTTGGGTATTCATTATCCCATACGTCACTAGCTCATGAAAAGAAACATAATTTATGTAGGAACTTACCTGATAAATTCATTTCTTTCATATTAGCAAGAGTCCATGAGGCCCACCCTTTTTGAGGTGGTTATGATTTTTTTGTATAAAGCACAATTATTCTAATTCTTGGCTATTCGTTAAACTGATTTGTGGGTGTGGTGAGGGGTGTATTTATAGGCATTTTGAGGTTTGGGAAACTTTGCCCCTCCTGGTAGGAATGTATATCCCATACGTCACTAGCTCATGGACTCTTGCTAATATGAAAGAAATGAATTTATCAGGTAAGTTCCTACATAAATTATGTTTTTTGTTTCTGATGCATAATAGTCAATAATCACAGGTTATCAAGTGTGGCAGTGTACTTATTGTTGTCATTTGTTCTTGACCTGTAATTGTCTCTTAATTTTTTGTGCTTATGTGTGGACAACTGGAATTGTTTGCTTTACTATGCTTATATGATTGTTTCATATATATATATATATATATATATATATATATATATATATATATATATATATGTAGTGGAAAAATATAGAAGAAAAACCAGGACTGTAATCCTGGTATATAAAGACAGGGAATTCAGCACTCTTTTAAATAAAGCTCAAGAAAGTTCAATTCCAAAAACATATATGTTTGTGTTAATATGTGTATATACACACATTAACACATGGATATATATGTATATCAGCATATTCCTATATCTTTACAGGGAACACACAGTTCCCATAGACCGCAATGTAAAGGCACTTTTCAGTGCAGTTTTCTTCCTAACACCCCACTCCCACCAATTTTACCCCCAAAATACTGCCAAGTGCAGTAAATCTATTAAAGAATAAAAAAACGATAGACTGTATTTTGGGGACATTTGTGGCACATTTATCTGATATCTGGTTAATTTTAGAAATACATTTTATTAACCGACCTCTAATGTTGCATTTACTTGTTTTCTTTCCTTTGCATGTGCTCAGGTATTTTGTGTACTGCCTTCCAATCAAAAGGATTGCTATGATTCCATAAAGAAGTATCTGAGCCTGGAGCGGCCTGTTCCCTGCCAGTGTGTGCAAAGTCGTACTCTAAGCAAGCAGCACATGCTGATGAGCGTCGCCACTAAAATCGCCATGCAGATGATCTGTAAACTGGGAGGAGAGCTTTGGGCGGTGGACATTCCTGTGAGTTTTAAGTAGCAAATATGTTTACTGGAGTTTATTGTGATAAATAAGGAAACAGAAGTAAGATAGTTAACATTAGACATGTGAACATTTACATTTGTTTCCATTAAAGAATGTACATTTCTTTTATGTAAGTGGCAAGAGTCCATGAGCTAGTGACGTATGGGATATACAATCCTACCAGGAGGGGCAAAGTTTCCCAAACCTCAAAATGCCTATAAATACAGTACTGGTTTGGCTATCTGCTTTATGTAGATGGATATCTTTCGGTAAGTAGGTATCATTATTTTAAGACACTCTCAGCTAACTCTCAGCTATGGTTTGGTGCTTTATGCATTAATGTAAAGTTTTAAATATATGTATTTTACTTATATTTGCCATGAGTCAGGTCTATGTGTATTTCCCTTTGCAGTCCAGCAGTTTCATTTTGGGAATCATGTTTAGGAAGATTGTCTTACCTGGGGTATAGTCTTTTTTTCAATTTAACTTGTTTTTTCTTGGAAAACTTGCGGGCAAATTAAGCTCGCAAGGGCACAAAATGCTGTTTTTATTTTACCTCACTTCCTATATGCCCCTTGCCTTCTTTATGCTCAGAGGGCTATGCTATTTACTTTTTTGCCAAATTTAGCACTTGCATTTTTTCCCATTCCTGAAACCGCTATATGTGGAAATAAGATATTTCTGTTTAATGTTATTTTTCTTTTTTTTATATTTTACAAGATGTCTCAATCTGATCCTGTCTCAGAAGCTGCTGTAGGAACCATGCTGTTCTACCAAAGAGTCTATCTGTTGTAAGCTAGTGGAGATTATATCTCTAGCTGTAGTATGTAGCAGTCGTCATGATAAGCTTTTGAATGCAGAGATGGTTTCTATTAGTGCTAGTACAGTATCTGTTGTTCCTTCAACATTTAAAGTACATGATATCCCTGTTGTTATGAAAAATTATATTGCTGATGCGATACAGAAGGCGATGGCTGCTATACCGCCTTCAAATAAACGTAAAAGGTCTTTTAAAACTTCTCATAATACTGATGAAATTTGTAATGACCAACAACATACTGATATATCCTCCTTTGATGAGGATCTCTCTGGTTCAGAGGATCCTACTTCAGACATTCAGACATTGACACTGATAAATCATCTTAACTTTTTAAGATTGAGTATATTCGTTCTTTGTTAAAAGAAGTGTTAATAACTTTGGATATTGAGGAGTCTGGTCCTCTTGATATTAAATCCAGTAAACATTTAAATTCTATCTATAAACCTCCTGTGACTACTCCTGAGGTGTTTCCTGTTCCTGATGCTATTTCTTATGTGATTGCTAAGGAATGGTCTAAGCCTGGTACTTCTTTTGTTCCTTCTTCAAGGTTTAAAAAGTTGTATCCTTTGCCAGTGGCTAGATTAGAGTTTTGGCAAAAAATCCCTAAGGTTGATGGGGCTATTTCTACTCTTGCTAAACGTAGTACTATTCCTACGGAAGATAGTGCCTCTTTTAAGGATCCTTTAGATAGAAAAATTTAATCTTATCTAAGGAAGGCTTATTTGCATTCTGGCAATATGCTTAGACCTGCCATTTCTATGGCTGATATTGCGGCTGCATCAACTTTTTGGTTGGATTGCTTAGCACAATGGGAAAAAGACTCTGATTTGCATAGCGTTGTTCGTTTGCTTCAACATGCTAATTATTTTATCTGTGATGCTATTTTTGATATCATCAAGATAAATGTTAAAACTATGGGGCCTATCTATCAAGCTCCGAATGGAGCTTGATGCCCCATGTTTCTGGCGAGCCCGCAAGCTCGCCAGAAACAGCAGTTATGAAGCAGCGGTCACAAAGACCGCTGCTCCATAACCTGTCCGCCTGCTCTGAGCAGGTGGACAGACATCGCCGGAAATCAACCCGATCGAATACGATCGGGTTGATTGACACCCCCCTGCTGGCGGCCCATAGGTGCAATGCTGAATACGGCAAGCGTATTGCTCGCCGTATTCAGCGAGGTCTGGCAGACCTGATCCGCACTGTCAGATCAGGTCTGCCAGATCTTGTTAAATAGAGGCCTATGTCTTTAGCTATTTTAGCTAGAAGAGCTTTATGGCTGAAATCATGGAATGCTGACATGGTATCTAAATCTAGGTTACTCTCTCTTTCATTCCAGGGTAATAATTTGTTTGGTTCTCAGTTGGATTCAATTATTTCCACTATTACTGGGGGGAGGGAATTTTTTTGCTTCAAGATAAAAAGTCTAAAGGCAAATCTAGAGCTTCTAATGGGTTTCGTTCCTTTCGTCAGAATAGGGAACAGAAAACCACTCCTTCCCCTAAGGGCTCTAGCTCCAATTGGAAGCCTTCCTCGAGTTGGAATAAATCCAAGCCCACAAGAAACCAAAGCCAGCCCCAAGACTGCATGAAGGTGCGGCCCTCGATCCAGTTTTACTGGTGGGGGGAAGATTGAACTTATTTCAAGACGTTTAGGCAGGTTCCATTCAGAATCATTGGATTCAGAATATTGTCTCCCAGGGGTATCGAATTGGTTTCAGAATAAGACCTCCTGTGAGAAAATTTTTTCTTTCTCACGTTCCAACAAATCCTGTGAAAGCTCAGGCTTTTCTGAAATGTGTTTCAGATCTAGAGCTTTCAGGAGTGATTGTACCAGTTCCAATTCTGGAACAGGGTCTGGTTTTTATTCAAATCTATTCATTGTCCCGAAGAAGGAAAATTCTTTCACACCAGTTCTGGATCTGAAGTTTTTTAATCATTTTTCAAGATGGTGACTATAGGGACTATTCTGCCTTTTGTTCAGCAAGGTCATTACATTTCCTCAATAGACTTACAGGATGCGTATCTTTATATTCCGATTTATCCAGACCACTATCGGTTTCTGAGATTCTCTTTTCTAGACAAGCATTACCAGTTTTTTGCTCTTCCATTTGGCCTAGCAACAGCTCCAAGAATCTTTTTAAAGGTTCTCGGTGCCCTTCTATCTGTTATCAGAGAGCAGGGTATTGCAGTGTTTCCTTATTTGGACAATATCTTGGTACTGGCTCAATCTTTTTCATTTAGCAGAATCTCACACGCATCAACTTGTGTTGTTTCTTTGAAGACATGGTTGGAGGATCAATTTACCAAAGAGTTCCTTGATTCCATTGACAAGGGTCACCATTTTAGGCTTTCAGATAGATTCAGTGTCCATGAGGCCGATTTACCAAATGTTTGTCGGACCTGATCCGACAGTGCGGATCAGGTCCGACAGACATCACTGAATGCGGAGAGCAATACGCTCTCCATATTCAGCATTGCCGCCCCCTGCAGACTCGCGGCCAATCGGCTGCCCGCAGGGAAGTGTCAATCAATCCGATCGTACTCGATCGGGTTGAATTGTGGCGATCTCTGTCCGCCTGCTTTAGACCGCTGCTTCATAACTGCTGTTTCTGGCAAATCTGAAGACTCGCCAGAAACACAGGCCCTCAAGCTCCATCCGGAGCTTGATAAATGGGCCTCTGTGACTTTGTCTTTAACAGACAAAAGATGAATGAAATTGGTTTCTGCCTGTCAAAACCTTCAGTCTGGATCATTCCCTTCAGTGGCTATGTGCATGGAAGTTTTAGGTCTCATGAATGCAGCATCGGATGCGATCCACTTTGCTCATTTTCATATTAGACCTCTGCAGCTTTGCATGCTGAATCAATGGTGCAGGGATTATACTCGGATATCACAGTTGATATACTTAAATCCCAACATTCAACTCTCTCTGTCCTGGTGGTTAGTCCATCATCGGATTATTCAAGGGGCATCTTTTGTTCATCCTGCCTGGACTGTTAATTTAACAGATGCAAGTCTCTCATATTGGGGAGCTGTCTCGGGGTCTCTGACAGCACAAGGAGTTTGGAATCCTCAAGAGGCGAGGTTACCAATCAATATTTTAGAACTCCGTGCTATTTTTAGGGCTCTTCAGGCTTGGCCAATGTTAAAGAGAGATTTATTCATTCGTTTTCAGACAGACAATATCACAACTGTGGCATATGTCAATCATCAAGGGGGGACTCACAGTCCTTTTGCGATGAAAGAAGTATCTTGGATACTTTTTTGGGCAGAATCCAACTCCTGTCTAATTTCTGCAATACATATTCCAGGTGTAGACAATTGGGAAGGGAATTATCTCAGTCGTCAGTCTTTACATCCAGGGGAGTGGTCTCTCCATCCAGATGTATTTTGTCAGATTGTACTGATGTGGGATCTCCCCGAAATAGATCTGATGGCTTCCCATCTAAACAAGAAGCTTCCCAGGTACCTTTCCAGGTCCAGAGATCCTCAGGCGGGGGTGGAGGATGTGTTAGCAGTTCCTTGGTTTTACCCACCTGCTTACATTTTTCCGCCTCTAGTTCTCCTTCCAAGGGTGATCTCCAAGATCATATTGGAACAATCGTATGTGTTTCTGATAGCACCAGTGTGGCCTCACAGGTTTTGGTATGTGGACCTTGTCTGGATGTCCAGTTGCCAACCTTGGCCACTTCCTTTAAGGCCAGACCTTCTGTCTCAAGGGCCATTTTTCCATCAGGATCTCAAATCGCTAAATTTGAAGGTATGTCAATTGAACGCTTAGTGCTTAGTCATAGAAGTTTCTCTGACTCAGTGATTAATACTATGCTACAGGCTCGTAAGTCTGTTTCAAGAAAGATTTATTATCGGGTTTGGAAAACCTATATATTATGGTGTTTTTCTCATAAATTCTCTTGACATTCTTTTAGAATTCTTAGAATTTTACAGTTTCTTCAGGATGGTTTGGATAAAGGTTTTTCTGCAAGTACAAGGGACAAATCTCTGCTCTTTCTGTTTTATTTCACAGAAAAATTGCTAATCTTCCTGATATTCACTGTTTTGTTCAGGCTTTAGTTTGTATCAAGCCGGTTATTAAATCAATCTCTCCTCCTTGGAGTCTTAATTTGGTTTTGAAGGCTTTGCAGGTTCCTCCTTTTGAGCCTATGCATTCTTTGGATATTACATTCTTGGAAAGTGTTGTTCATTTTGGCTATCTCTTCAGCTAAAAGAGTTTCTGAATTGTGCGCTCCATCTTGTGAGTCTCCTTTTCTGATTTTCCATCAGGATAAGGCTGTTTTGCGGACGTTTAAATTTCTTCCTAATGTTGTGAATTCTAACAACATTAGTAGGGAAATTGTTGTTCCTTCCTTGTGCCCTAATCCCAAGAATACTATTGAAAGATCTACATGCTTTGGATGTTGTAAGAGCTTTGAAATATTATGTCGAAGCTACTAAAGATTTCATGAAGACTTCTAGTCTATTTGTTGTTTTTTCTGGTCCTAGGAAAGGTCAGAAAGCCTCTGCCATTTCTTTGGCATCTTGGTTAAAGCTTTTGATTCACAAGGCTTATGTTGAGATGGGACAGTCTCCTCCTCAGAGAATTACAGCTCATTCTACTAGATCAGTCACCACTTTTTGGGCTTTTAAGAATAAAGCTTCGGTTAGTCAGATTTGTAAAGCAGCAACTTGGTCTTCTTTGCATACATTTATAAAATTTTACCATTTTGATGTATTTGCTTCTTCTGAAGCAGTCTTTGGTAGAAACGTTCTTCAGGCAGCTGTTTTAGTTTGATTCTTCTGCGTATGATTGAAGTTTTTTTCTTGAAATCTATGTGAAGTTTTTTAAGAAAGACTTATTTTTTTGTGTATTTAATTTTTTCAGCGGAAATAGCTGTTTTTATTTTATCCCTCCCTTCCTAGTGACTCTTCTGTGGTCTCCCACATCTTGGGTATTTCTATCCCATATGTCACTAGATCATGGACTCTTGCCAATTACATGAAAGAAAATATAATTTATGTAAGAACTTACCTGATAAATTCATGTCTTTCATATTGGCCATGAGGCCATGAGGCCCATATTGACTCTTGCCAATATGAAAGAAATTAATTTATCAGGTAAGTTCTTACATAAATTATGTTTTTCCTTTGTTACAGGGGAAAAAGTTCACCTGTATTTATATATTATAAGAATTTACTAGGACCAACTCTTATAAGTTTGGCTTATAAACCTTTTGCTTTAAGGGAGACTGACAATGCATTTCATTCAAATTGTTGGCAGCATCATTGTTAACAAAATGTCTGCCTTTTATTTTATTTTTTTAAAAGTCAGACACTGTATAATTGGCTCTGTACAAGTAGCAAATAACTAGCTATGGCCTAGATTTGGAGTTTGGCGGTAGAAGGGCTGTTAACGCTCCGCGGGTTTTTTTCTGGCCGCACCATAAATTTAACTCTGGTATCGAGAGTTCAAACAAATGCTGCGTTAGGCTCCAAAAAAGGAGCGTAGAGCATTTTTACCGCAAATGCAACTCTCGATACCAGAGTTGCTTACGGACGCGGCCAGCCTCAAAAACGTGCTCGTGCACGATTCTCCCATAGGAAACAATGGGACTGTTTGAGCTGAAAAAAAACCTAACACCTGCAAAAAAGCAGCGTTCAGCTCCTAACGCAGCCCCATTGTTTCCTATGGGGAAACACTTCCTACGTCTGCACCTAACACTCTAACATGTACCCCGAGTCTAAACACCCCTAACCTTACACTTATTAACCCCTATTCTGCCGCCCCTGCTATCGCTGACCCCTGCATATTTTTTTTAACCCCTAATCTGCCGCTCCGTAAACCGCCGCAACCTACGTTATCCCTATGTACCCCTAATCTGCTGCCCTAACATCGCCGACCCCTATATTATATTTATTAACCCCTAATCTGCCCCCCTCAACGTCGCCGACACCTGCCTACACGTATTAACCCCTAATCTGCCGAGCGGACCTGATCGCTACTATAATAAAGTTATTAACCCCTAACCCGCCTCACTAACCCTATCATAAATAGTATTAACCCCTAATCTGCCCTCTCTAACATCGCCGACACCTACCTTCAATTATTAACCCCTAATCTGACGACCGGAGCTCATCGCTACTATAATAAATGGATTAACCCCTAAAGCTAAGTCTAACCCTAACACTAACACCCCCCTAACTTAAATATAATTTACATCTAACGAAATAAATTAACTCTTATTAAATAAATTATTCCTATTTAAAGCTAAATACTTACCTGTAAAATAAATCCTAATATAGCTACAATATAAATTATAATTATATTATAGCTATTTTAGGATTAATATTTATTTTACAGGCAACTTTGTAATTATTTTAACCAGGTACAATAGCTATTACATAGTTAAGAACTATTTAATAGTTACCTAGTTAAAATAATAACAAATTTACCTGTAAAATAAATCCTAACCTAAGATATAATTAAACCTAACACTACCCTATCAATACATTAATTAAATAAACTACCTACAATTACCTACAATTAACCTAACACTACACTATCAATAAATTAATTAAACACAATTCCTACAAATAAATACAATTAAATAAACTAGCTAAAGTACAAAAAATAAAAAAGAACTAAGTTACAAAAAATAAAAAAATATTTACAAACATAAGAAAAATATTACAACAATTTTAAACTAATTACACCTATTCTAAGCCCCCTAATAAAATAACAAAGCCCCCCAAAATAAAAAATTCCCTACCCTATTCTAAATTAAAAAAAGTTACAAGCTCTTTTACCTTACCAGCCCTGAACAGGGCCCTTTGCGGGGCATGCCCCAAGAATTTCAGCTCTTTTGCCTGTAAAAAAAAACATACAATACCCCCCCCCCAACATTACAACCCACCACCCACATACCCCTAATCTAACCCAAACCCCCCTTAAAGAAACCTAACACTAAGCCCCTGAAGATCTTCCTACCTTGTCTTCACCATCCAGGTATCACCGATCCGTCCTGGCTCCAACATCTTCATCCAACCCAAGCGGGGGTTGGCGATCCATCATCCGGTGCTGAAGAGGTCCAGAAGAGGCTCCAAAGTCTTCCTCCTATCCGGCAAGAAGAGGACATCCGGACCGGCAAACATCTTCTCCAAGCGGCATCTTCGATCTTCTTCCATCCGGTGCGGAGCGGGTCCATCTTGAAGCAGGCGACGCGGATCCATCCTCTTCTTCCGTTGTCTCCCGACTAATGACGGTTCCTTTAAGGGACGTCATCCAAGATGGCGTCCCTCGAATTCCGATTGGCTGATAGGATTCTATCAGCCAATCGGAATTAAGGTAGTAATTTTCTGATTGGCTGATGGAATCAGCCAATCAGAATCAAGTTCAATCCGATTGGCTGATCCAATCAGCCAATCAGATTGAGCTCGCATTCTATTGGCTTAATTCCGATTGGCTGATAGAATCCTATCAGCCAATCGGAATTCGAGGGACGCCATCTTGGATGACGTCCCTTAAAGGAACCGTCATTAGTCGGGAGACAACGGAAGAAGAGGATGGATCCGCCTCGCCTGCTTCAAGATGGACCCGCTCCGCACCGGATGGAAGAAGATCGAAGATGCCGCTTGGAGAAGATGTTTGCCGGTCCGGATGTCCTCTTCTTGCCGGATAGGAGGAAGACTTTGGAGCCTCTTCTGGACCTCTTCAGCACCGGATGATGGATCGCCAACCCCCGCTTGGGTTGGATGAAGATGTTGGAGCCAGGACGGATCGGTGATACCTGGATGGTGAAGACAAGGTAGGAAGATCTTCAGGGGCTTAGTGTTAGGTTTCTTTAAGGGGGGTTTGGGTTAGATTAGGGGTATGTGGGTGGTGGGTTGTAATGTTGGGGGGGGGTATTGTATGTTTTTTTTTACAGGCAAAAGAGCTGAAATTCTTGGGGCATGCCCCGCAAAGGGCCCTGTTCAGGGCTGGTAAGGTAAAAGAGCTTGTAACTTTTTTAATTTAGAATAGGGTAGGGAATTTTTTATTTTGGGGGGCTTTGTTATTTTATTAGGGGGCTTAGAGTAGGTGTAATTAGTTTAAAATTGTTGTAATATTTTTCTTATGTTTGTAAATATTTTTTTATTTTTTGTAACTTAGTTCTTTTTTATTTTTTGTACTTTAGCTAGTTTATTTAATTGTATTTATTTGTAGGAATTGTGTTTAATTAATTTATTGATAGTGTAGTGTTAGGTTAATTGTAGGTAATTGTAGGTAGTTTATTTAATTAATGTATTGATAGGGTAGTGTTAGGTTTAATTATATCTTAGGTTATGATTTATTTTACAGGTAAATTTGTTATTATTTTAACTAGGTAACTATTAAATAGTTCTTAACTATTTAATAGCTATTGTACCTGGTTAAAATAATTACAAAGTTGCCTGTAAAATAAATATTAATCCTAAAATAGCTATAATATAATTATAATTTATATTGTAGCTATATTAGGATTTATTTTACAGGTAAGTATTTAGCTTTAAATAGGAATAAGTTATTTAATAAGAGTTAATTTATTTCGTTAGATGTAAATTATATTTAAGTTAGGGGGGTGTTAGTGTTAGGGTTAGACTTAGCTTTAGGGGTTAATCCATTTATTATAGTAGCGATGAGCTCCGGTCGTCAGATTAGGGGTTAATAATTGAAGGTAGGTGTCGGCGATGTTAGGGAGGGCAGATTAGGGGTTAATACTATTTATGATAGGGTTAGTGAGGCGGGTTAGGGGTTAATAACTTTATTATAGTAGCGGTGCGGTCCGCTCGGCAGATTAGGGGTTAATAAGTGTAAGCAGGTGTCGGCGACGTTGAGGGGGGCAGATTAGGGGTTAATAAATATAATATAGGGGTCGGCGGTGTTAGGGGCAGCAGATTAGGGGTACATAGGGATAACGTAGGTGGCGGCGCTTTGCGGTCGGAAGATTAGGGGTTAATTATTTTAAGTAGCTGGCGGCGACGTTGTGGGGGGCAGGTTAGGGGTTAATAAATGTAATACAGGGGTCGGCGGGGTTAGGGGCAGCAGATTAGGGGTACATAAGTATAACGTAGGTGGCGGTCGGCAGATTAGGGGTTAAAATATTTTAATCGAGTGGCGGTGATGTGGGGGGAGCTCGGTTTAGGGGTACATAGGTAGTTTATGGGTGTTAGTGTACTTTAGGGTACAGTAGTTAAGAGCTTTATGAACCGGCGTTAGCCAGAAAGCTCTTAACTCCTGCTATTTTCAGGCGGCTGGAGTTTTGTCGTTAGAGCTCTAACGCTCACTTCAGAAACGACTCTAAATACCGGCGTTAGGAAGATCCCATTGAAAAGATAGGATACGCAAATGGCGTAGGGGGATCTGCGGTATGGAAAAGTCGCGGCTGAAAAGTGAGCGTTAGACCCTTTAATCACTGACTCCAAATACCAGCGGGCGGCCAAAACCAGCGTTAGGAGCCTCTAACGCTGGTTTTGACGGCTACCGCCGAACTCCAAATCTAGGCCTTAGTTACTCAACCCATGGCATAGTGGTAATGCAAGCTGGGTAAAGTTGTGTAACAGCCTCTATCCTTTATATAGGATCCGCTACAGGATTATAGTTATGGTTTTCTTGTTGTTGCTGAGTACTGTTACCATTCTTTGCTTCTACGTGTGTCTTTAGGAATTTTTTAAAAGTTGTACAACTCTTAAAGGATGGGAAAAAAGCTTGTTAAATCACTATAAAATCTAAATCCATTACCTACCACTAAGATCCCCTCTCAGTGCTATTAACCCCCTTAACCTACATGTTAAAAAAAACATGAGAATTAAAACAACAAAAAATTTAATTTGTTAGTTTGTGACGAATTTCGAATGCTTAACATTCTAACATTCGTTCAACTAATTAGATTTTTTGAATGTTAATGAACATTTGTTAATTGGTTCAATTATTCAAATTTTATTGAGATTCTTTTTCAAATTAAAAAATGTAGTAGGTTTTACCATCGATTTTGAATGCTTTGCAATCAAAGTATTATTTATAACAAAAATGAAAACAGTTTTGATTTCAATAATTTTTATAAATAATAATGTTTTAATCTAATGTTTAACATTCGAAAACAGGAAATAACATTTTTGTTTAACAAATTTTGTGCATTATTTTGTATCCTTATTATCTAACATTTTTTGGTACAAATAAATGCCCATGTGACTATTTGTTTGACAAAGTGAATTTAATTGTTTACATCTTCGCCCATCCCTAGTTTTTTGTTAGTAAATATTGTTTTTACTTTAAAAGACTGCTGTTTTTGAATGCATTTATCTTACAAAAATTTACAATTTATTTTACAGCTTAAATCCCTTATGGTAGTCGGAGTAGATGTTAATAAAGATGCGCTAAGTAAATCCAACTCTGTCGTGGGATTTGTGGCTAGTACCAACTCACGGCTTACAAGGTAAGTTCAGTCAGCAATATAGCTGCTTTCATTTGTCAAACAGCATATTAGTATATTTATGCCCCAATATTTTGAAGTCCAAATAAATCAGGATGTAACAGTAAAAGTAATACTTCTTCAGTGTTCATTGCAAATACCTAGAATTTTAATCTGCATCTTTATGACGAAAGTTCCAAGAGCATTATTTTATGTATAAAAAAACCTTTGTTTGAATGGTTACTCACTGTTGTGTACTTTACCATATAGTATAAAAATATAGCGGATAAACTCTGCAAACCTCTGTTGTTTACTTGGGGTTCAGATCATGTGGTGTAGAGAAGTTTGATTAAATGCCTTAAGGGAATAGTAGTCTTTTCTTTCATAGGTTGGTGAGAATCCACAAGCCTTTAAACCCTCCCACCTCCCTTTATAACTCAGTTTTTTTTTGCCTCCCAGGAGTAGGTGAAGATTTGAGGTGCTCCAGATTCTACGCTGAAAGGGGTGCTCAGACCTATGTGAGGTCTGTTACCCCTCTCAATCGACAAGCCTTTGAGACAGGAGTATAGAAGTGCTGGGTAGTGACGCAATATTTCCCTATGTTTTTTTGGTAACATGCCTTTCACAGGTGTCACGGGGAGCTGTCCTTAGTCTCCTCCTGCTGTGTCTTTGTTGTGCTCCTTTCTAATATCCTCGGCTGTTACCTTCACAGCACAGAATGGACTCTATACTGGAAACAGCTCTTCTTTACAGCTGGTAAGCTCAGTGAAGTGGGTGTCTTTCAAGGTAAGTACAGTGCACTCACATAGCCTGAAGTATATTAATAGATACACTGACATGTATAGCATAGCTATGTTACAATTATACTTCACACAGCATTAAGAAGTGCTACTGTGGGTTATGTAGTATATACAGTCATATGTACACTATCTCCATACATGACTCAAAGGTTTTATGGGCTCAGCTGGTGGCAAATTATCTAAGGCTTTTTTTTATTTTTTACTTTGGTATCTTAGTAGGGGTGGTATACCTTTTAAGTGTTATCTGAGGCTGTTTGAGGGTGCTATTGCTATGGGGGAATTGGTCTATGCACACTCTGTTTGGAAAGCATACTCTTTATTCTTTAAGAATGGCGGGGGTGTACTTTGTTAACACTGAGGTTACATTTTTTCCCAGAAAAAAACATACGTGGACTCCTAGCTCAATGTGCTTAGCGGGATATGGCTGCACCTCACTGATGGGGCCAAATGGAGGCTGAACATTTTGCCATTTCCCTTGTTTTTCTCTGTGAAAAGCACTATTGGGCTAAAAGAAGCTACTCCCAGGTAATAACTAGGCCATAGAACAAGCCACTGAGCTGTTACTCGTTCCTGGCAGATTGCTTCTATTTCTGTATGTATTTCTATTATGACCCTGGGGAAGTCTCCCTAATGTGTGATGGAGAAAATGAGTGGTGGACTCCTTGCCCAATATGCTTATTGGGATATGGCTGCACCTCACTGAGGAGGCCAAAACAATTGTCTGGTGTTGCCATTTCCCTTGTTCAAAGTAGTATTTCCTGGTATTTCAGGGCTGGACTGACCTTGTTAGGCGGTATTAGACTGATATACTTCAGGAAAGTTTTCCTCTGCGGAATTCCCAATTGGTCTAAAAGAAGCTACTCCAAGGTGGTAACCAGGCCATGTAACAAGCTACTGAGCTGTTAATTGATCCTGGCAGACTGCTTCTCTTTCAGTGTGAATTACATTTTTCCCGCCCTCTGCTTTGCACGCTTGTTGCTGAGTTCAGCAGAATTTTCGGTGTCTCCGTACAATCGCTGCCGCTTCTGTCTTTCTGCAAGCTGCTTGGGGGGGGGACTGCCCTATGCATCGAGCCATAGGGGTTTATTTTTTCTTAGAAATTAGTCAATCTGCCACATTTAGCTGAGGGGTAAATTTCATTTGAATCATATTTACTGCTTACCTATAAAACTTTTTAAATAGCATTAGCATTGTGCCTGCTTTTCCCTGTAGTATTGTTTCTTCTCATATCACTTTACAACCATGGAACCAAATAAGTCTGTCCCCCCAGTATCCCTTTCAGATTCCTTAGAGGGGAGAGCCACAGACCATCATTTTTCTCAAGCTGTGTTAATTTGCAAATCTGTATTAGTTTGCACCTAGCCCAGCTGTGGAATGTCTGTTTGAGTCTGCTAATAAAATTTTTCTAAGAGTGTCTGTCCTACTCCTGTGTGTATTGCACAGTGAGTTCCTAAAGACTTTTCTCTAGAGTTTAAAACTTTTCTTTGCTCTACTGTAACTGAGGTTTTAACAGCTATGCCACAGGCAAGTAAGCGTAAGGGCAAATCTTGATTATTCTTCTGATGGCAGAATATTGTCAGCTGATCAGGAATCCAACTGTAATTTTAAATCGGATGACTCCTTTATGTTCAAGGTTGACCATTTACTCTTCTTACTTTGTGAGATCCTTCATACTTTGGGCCATATGGATAAAAAGCTTGCTTTTAAACTGGATTTAATTTTGAAGTCCTCTCTAAAATCTCCTAAGGTTTTTCCAGTTCCTGAACAGGCTGAATCCCACCACTGGATGTATCCTTTGACTGCTAAGAAAATGGAGCTTTGGGAGTCTATTCCAAAAGTTGATGGAACAATTTTTACGCTCGCTAAGCGTGCTACCATTCCAGTAGAGGATAGTACTTACTTCAGGTATCCTGTGGATCACAAATTAGAGACTTTCTCGGAAAATAATTTCCTTTAAATGGGTTATCTCTCTAAGGCAGCTGTGAGAATAGCGTGTAGCAGGAGCTTCAGCCTTGTGGCTTAATACTTCATCTGATCTTCTAATCAGTCCTCTATGGAAGAACTACAAAGCTGCAAAGTTACTCCACACTGCAAACTCCCTTATCTGCAATGCAGTTGTTGATATCATTTGAATTAATGTGAAAAACATGTCTTTTTCCATCTTTTCCAAAAGGGCCTTAGGGCCTAAGTCTTGGTCTGCAGATATGGTTTACAAAAACAGATTATTGACTTTCTTTCCAAGGAAAGTTTTTTTTTAGATCGGGTTTGGGCTCAATATTTTCCACTGTTACTGAAGGTAAAGGCACCTTCCACCCTCAGAATAAAAGATCAAAGAGTAAAGACAGATCAGGTAATCGTTTATGTTCCTTTTGTTCTTCCAAATCTCTTCCAAAAATCAAAAGTCTTCTTCTTTCCAGAAGCCGTAGTCCTCAATTCAAGCAAAACTTGAAATATCCCTCCAATTCTAAATCTGCATGAAGGTGTGGCCCCCGAATTAGTTTCACTTCTGGTAGGGGGTAGATTGAACTACTTTCAGGAGGCTTGGTTTCAATCATTGAAGGATCCTTGGGTTTTGAGCATTATATCCCAGCGTTACAAAAGTTCCTTCTGTGCCATGTCCCTAAAATCCTTCAAAGGTGGCTGCCTTCCTACAAAGTGTTCAGGATGTAGAATTCCTGTCTCAGAACAGGGTCAGGGTTTTTACTCCAACCTCTTTATTATTTAGTTATATCATGGAAGGAGGGAATTTTAAGACCTTTCCTAGACTTCAAAATTTGAGAGCTCCTACTTTCAAAATGGAACCCATCCATACTATCCTTCCTCTAGTACAACAGGGTCAGTTCATATCCACCATAGTGTATACCTTCATATTTCTATTCACGTGGAAAATCATTAGTTCCTCAGGTTTTCCTTTCAGGACAAGCATTTTTAGTTTCTTGCTTTTCCGTTTGAGTTGGCTACTGTCCAAATATTAACAAAAGTCTTTATGAGCTCTATTGGCTAAGATCAGAACTCAAGAAATTTCAGTAGCTCCTTACTTGGATGATTCAGGCTTCATCTCTGCCTCTGGCAATTTCTCACACTCAGAAACTTCTGTTATTCCTACACAACCACGGTTGGAAGATTAACGTGCCAAAGAGTTCTAAATCTCCCAGCACCAAGGTCTGCTTTCTGGGGGTATCTATAAATTCAGTAATCATGCGCCTATCTCTCACAGAGTTGCGTAAACTTAAATTACAGAGGGCCTGTGCCAGTCTTCAGCCCTTGGTTCATCTGACAGTGGCACACTGTGTGGAGGTTGTTCTGATGGTGGCTGTCTCGAACACAGTTTCTTTTGCTTGCTTTCATTTATGCCTTCTTCAGCTTTGTATACTAAAAAAGTGGACAAGGAATTACTCTCATTTAGATCATAAGATTTTTCTAGACTCCACAGTAAGACAATCATAGACAACTAGTCTTTTGCCCTTGGAGCTTCCTTTTTTTCAGCCATCTTGGGCAATTGTGACTACAGACTCCAGTCTTTTGGGCTGGGGCATGGTTTGGGGAGCACTAGAAATTAGTTTCCTCAGAAGGTGAGGTTACCAATAAACATTGTGGAGCTTTAGGCAATATTTTTTGGGCTCTCCAGTCATGGCCTCTCTTAAAAAAGGTATGTTATATTCGATTGAAGTGAGACAACATCACAACTGTGGCATACATTAATCATCAGGGAGGGCATACATCAATCATCAGGGAGGGACTCAAAGTCCTTTAGCAATGAAGGAAGTATCTTGGATCTTGTCCTGGGCAGAACACAATCAATGTACCTTGTCAGTGATCCACATTCCAGGGGTCAAAAATTGGGAAGTGGACTATCTCAGTTGTCAGTCTCTGCACCCAGGGGAATGGTCTCTCAATCAGGAGGATCAGTTTGTTTGCAGATGGGGCCTTCCGGAAATAGACCTGATGGCTTCCCATCTCAATTTCAAACTTCCCAGATACTGTGCCAGATCAAGGCATCCCAGAGCAGAACTGATAGATGCTCTGGTGATACTGTGGTCCTTTTGCCTAGCCTATATATTCCCTCCATTTGTTCTTCTTCCAAGAATAATTGCTCGGATCGAGCAAGAGAAGGCGTCAGTCATTCTGCAGATCTGATTCAAATGTCCAGCTCTCCTCCATGGTCCCTACCACAGTGTTAGTACCTTTTGTCTCAAGGTCCTTTATTTTACCAATTTAACGGTGTGGAGATTGAAAGCCTAATTTTGAAACAAAGGGGTTTGTCTGACGCTGTAATTTATACTCTTCTTTATACTCTTCATCAGGATGGAAAACCTGTAACTAGGAAAAATTATCACACAACTTGGAAAAATGTTCTTTCTTGGTGTGAGGATCAAAGTTTTCATTGTCATTCTTTTAGGATTCCAAAGATCCTTCAGTTTCTTCAAGATGGGTTAGATAAGGGTTTGTCAGAGAGTTCTTTTAAAGGCCAAATTTCTGCTATATCTGTTTTATACCACAAGAAGATATCCAAGTTGCCTGATGTTCAAAACTTTTTCCAGGTTTTGCCGGTTGTTAAGCCCATTTATTCACATTCGGCCAAATTTAGAGTTTTGTCCTTTTTTTCCCAACGCGCCCTTAAGACAACGCTGGTATTTAGAGTTGTCTGAAGGGCTGCATTAGGCTCCAAAAAGGGTGGGTTGAGCCGAATGTACCGCCACTTCAACCCTCAATACCAGCGTTGCTTATGGTAGCGGTAAGCTGGCAAAACGTGCTCGTGCACGATTCCCCCATAGGAAACAATGGGGCAGTTTGGGATGAAAAAAAACCTAACACCTGCAAAAAAGCAGCGTTCAGCTCCCAACGCAGCCCCATTGTTTCCTATGGGGAAACACTCTCTAAGTCTACACCTAACACCCTAACATGAACCCCTAAACACCCCTAACCTTACACTTATTAACCCTTAATCTGCCACCCCCGCTATCGCTGACACCTGCATTATACTATTAACCCCTAATCTGCCCCTCCGGACACCGCCGCAAGCTACATTATCCCTATGAACCCCTAATCTGCTACCCCTAACATCGCCGACACCTATATTATATTTATTAACCCCTAATCTGCCCCTAATCTGCTACTCTAATAAATGTATTAACCCCTAAAGCTAAATCTAACCCTAACACCCCCCTAAATTAAATATAATTTTAATCTAACAAAATAAATTAAATCATATTAACTACAGTATTCCTATTTAAAACGAAATACTTACCTGTAAAATAAACCCTAATATAGCTACAATATAACAAATAATTATATTGTAGCTATTTTAGTATTTATATTTATTTTACAGGCAACTTTGTATTTATTTTAACTAGGTACAATAGTTATTAAATAGTTATTAACTATTTAATAGCTACCTAGTTAAAATAATTACAAAATTACCTGTAAAATAAATCCTAACCTAAGTTACAATTAAACCTAACACTACACTATCAATAAATTAATTAAATAAATTGGTGTGAATGTGGAGGGTTTAGTAGTGCGCTGGTAAAAAAGATAGTAACCAAACACCTAAAAGGGTCGAAAGATCCTTCCGTCTTTCAAAAAACGATAGAGTGTGTGATTGGGAGTGATAGGTGCGCTACTTATAGCTAAAGGTGTACTTAAAGTATAATTGATATATATCGAAGAAGGATAAGTGAGCAATATAAAAATGTAAATACTAAATAAAACTAAAACTAAAAAGTGTTCATAATTAAATAGTGTTCAATACTGAATTGCTATTTTATAGCACTTGGTGAGATGATAAAGACAATATGAGTCACTGTGAGTGGAAATTATATTTTATAGATCATTTAGAAAAAACATATAAACAATAAATAGTTATACTAAAAACATCAATTTAAAGGGACGTCTCCCTTGTTATATAAAATTCTCAGATATAAAAACATGCATAGAATATTTGACACTTTAGTAGTGTTTACATATGCTGCCCCATACATAAATTTATGCTGGTGTCCGTCTCTATTGAACGTATAGGTAAATAGTTGGTGTTTGTATATCCTGCTATATTCAGGTAGATAGTAACAGCAGTGTAGTTCAGATTTGTATAACACTTAAGCCGATGTTACAAAAGTTATTTAATGACAGCGGTGCAGTCCAGATTTACACAACTCTTTAGCCGATGTTACAAAAGTTACTTAATGACAGCGGTGCAGTTCAAATTTGCATAACACTTTAGTTGATGATACAAAAGTTACTTCTAAACCAGTATTTTCTCCGGGTAAGGCAGGTTACTATACAGTATTTTCTCAGTACCTGTTATTCTCCAAACCCGTCTGCAGCGTCCGAATCCCCTTCTCACCTGGTAACTGATCAGCGCCGCATGTGTCCTGGCGTCTGACGTCACCGCTTGGTATCTCTGGTGGGATTGGCTGGAATTTGACAAATTCTTTTGAATGATAAGAGGAAAGCTTTTATAAAGTAACGATATTTGTAAATGGATCCTGCACTTAAACAGGATGTTAAAAGTTCCAATAGGAGTGTAATAGGCAACCCGGGTTGTTACAGCTTATAAACTTAAATCATAAGGTATCCAGAAAAAGATAGTCTCTTTGTGTATTTATTTCACACAGTAGCAGGGTCAGCAGTCACAAGGTCGACGCGTTTCGCTCAATAGAGCTTTATCAAGATCCTATTACACTCCTATTGGAACTTTTAACATCCTGCGTGCATCTAGCACTAAGTGCAGGATCCATTTACAAATATTGTTACTTTATAAAAGAGTTGTGTAAATCTGGACTGCACCGCTGTCATTAAATAACTTTTGTAACATCGGCTTAAGTGTTATACAAATCTGAACTACACTGCTGTTACTATCTACCTGAATATAGCAGGATATACAAACACCAACTATTTACCTATACGTTCAATAGTGACGGACACCAGCATAAATTTATGTATAGGGCAGCATATGTAAACACCACTAAAGTGTCAAAGTGTCAAATATTCTATGCATGTTTTTATATCTGAGAATTTTATATAACAAGGGAGACGTCCCTTTAAATTGATGTTTTTAGTATAACTATTTATTGTTTATATGTTTTTTCTAAATGATCTATAAAATATAATTTCCACTCACAGTGACTCATATTGTCTTTATCATCTCACCAAGTGCTATAAAATAGCAATTCAGTATTGAACACTATTTAATTATGAACACTTTTTAGTTTTAGTTTTATTTAGTATTTACATTTTTATATTGCTCACTTATCCTTCTTCGATATATATCAATTATACTTTAAGTACACCTTTAGCTATAAGTAGCGCACCTATCACTCCCAATCACACACTCTAATTAAATAAATTACCTACAATTACATACAATTAAATAAACTAAACTAAATTACAAAAAATAAAAAAAAGATTACAAGAATATTAGGCTAATTACACCTACTCTAAGTCCCCTGATAAAATAAAAAAGCCCCCCAAAATAATAAAGGTGCCTACCCTATTCTAAATTAAAAAGTAACCAGCTCTTTTACCAGCCCTTAAAAGGGCATGCCCCTAAGTAATCAGCTCTTTTGCCTGTAAAAAAAAATACAACCCCCCCAACATTAAAACCCACCACCCACATACCCCTACTCTAACCCAAACCCCCCTTAAATAAACCTAACACTACCCCCCTGAAGATCTCCCTACCTTGAGTCGTGTTCACCCAGCCGGGCACCGATGGACCAAAAGAGGACATCCGGAGCGGCAGAAGTCTTCATCCTATCCAGGCAGAAGAGGACATCCGGACCGGCAGACATCTTAATCCAAGTGGCATCTTCTATCTTCATCCATCCGGAGCAGAGCGGAGCCATCATCTTCCAGCTGACGCAGATCCATCCTCTTCAACCGACGCCTACTCGCTGAATGAAGGTTCCTTTAAGGGACGTCATCCAAGATGGCGTTCCTCGAATTCCGATTGGCTGATAGGATTCTATCAGCCAATCGGAATTAAGGTAGGAAAAATCTGATTGTCTGATTAAATCAGCCAATCAGATTCAAGTTCAATCGGATTGGCTGATCCAATCAGCCAATCCGATTAAGCTTGCATTCTGTTGGCTGATCGGAACAGCCAATAGAATGCAAGCTCAATCTTAGTCCTTTCTTTATGTCCTTATCCTGCAAATCCTAAAGAGAGACTTCTGCACAACCTAGATTTGGTTAGGGCCTTAAAATTGATTTTACAGGTGACTAAATATTTCAGACAGTCTTTATTTGTCCATTTTCTGGTTCTTGTAGAGCACAAAAAGCTACTGCTGTTTATCTAGCTTCTTGGTTAAAACAAGTGATTCACAAGGCTTACTTGATGGTGGGGATATTGCCCCTAAATGTATTACAGCCTATTCCACTAGATCAGTTTCTACTTCTTGGGCCTTTAAAAACTATGCTTCTGTTGAACAGATTTGCAAAGCTCCAACTTAGTTTCCATTTCACACATTTACTAAATTCTATCATTTTGATGACTTTGCCTCCTCAGAGTGGGTTTTTGCTGGAAAGTCCTTCACGCTACAGTGTCTGGCAAATGAGAAATGCCTTTTAGTCTTTTGTTCCACCCTTTTTCTTGTGGATTCTACAGCTTGGGTATTAGATCCCACATGTTAAGGCTTGTCCACTATCACCACCCTATGAAAGAAAACATAATTTATGCTTACCTGATAAATACCTTTCTTTCATGGTGGTGAGATTCCTCAAGGCCCCATCCAGTTTATTTTTTCCTTTTTGGTGGTAGTCTTTATTTGCACCTCTTCATACCCTGCTTTGCCTTTCCCACCTTTCTGTTCACCTTTCCTCTGCTCAGCTATACGATAAACTGAGTTGTGCAAGGAGGTGGGAGGGTTTAAAAGCTCCTGATGTTAGGGGTATCTTTGCCTCCTCCTACTGCTGGAAATTCAATTCCACACTTTAAGGCTCATGAACTCTAAGCACCATGAAAGAAAGGAATTTCTCAAATGAGCATACATTTATGGGGGTGTTTTTTTTGTGTGAAATGTTGCACTGCTTATATTATACCGTGAGGCGATGGACCACCTGACACCATATATTTGGCTTTTTCTTTCTTAGGTGGTTTTCACGTTGTATTATCCAGAAAACAGCAACCGATTTTGCTGATTGCTTGAAAGTGTGCATGAAAGGTAATTTAACTGGCAGCTTACATACATATTTATTCAAACAGGGGAACATTGTGCCATTCAGCCACCATTTTTTAAAATGACTTATCTGTACAAAATCAACTCTCCCCTGCTGCATGTGTTGCCATTTTGTTTGAGGCACTTTCATTTTTTGCCTCCCTCCTAGGAAAAATGTCTGCAGATGTTCATGGAGACATATGCTTCCTTGCTCTGTACACACCTGTGGTTTACTTGATATATTGAGTATATTTATCATTCTCACTAGTCCCCTACAGGGAAATAACATACACAACTTAGTAGAAGAAATATGTTAAGAAAAGGAAACTTAGAGCGCTGCACAATAAACCATCTGATACCTAAGTCCTTCTGGTCTTTCTACCGCACTATGATATGAACAAAAAGGAAAAGAGAGAGACAAAGCTCTGAAAAAAGCACAAAGGGTTAATACCTATGAGAAATAATAACACTTCAATGTAAACACTTAGCGATAAATTAGTGAACACTGATATTAATAAAGGAGTAACTTTTTTACTAAGAGTAAAATAGAGGACATCTCCTCAATTAACTAAATTTAAATAAAATAACTAAGCAAACCGATAATGAAAGAAACAGGTTGCTATTTGAAAATGAATGTTCAGAAAAAGTTCATAAATAACACCTCAAATAATTAAAAATGATGATAAATGTTAAAAAAGTGATCTGTACCGAATAGTTCACGTGTCCATACGCAATACAGTGCACTTTTTTATATGATTGCGACAAGTGACAAACTGAAGCTGAAATTGTTACCTTCGTGTCTCCACTCGAAGTATAGTGAACTTTACTTTCTTACTGTTCCTTTAGCCGTTGATAATTGGTGCTACCTTGAACCAGAACCTCCTATGATCAGTCCTGTACTAATAGCCTTGGTACTACAAATTTGATACACTTGCCGCGGCACGAGGAGGTTACCCTATCACATGATTTGCGCTTGTCTTATCCGAAATGCCATGACAAGCTAGGAGTCGCTACTCTGCGAGGGATTGACTTGCTGAAAGAAGTATAGGCTCACATAAAGTAGCGACTCTAGGTGCAGATAAAAATAAAATCATAATCCTTTATTTCATGTCATAAAAATACATCAACGATGTGAGGCAGACATCCTTATGTCTGCCTCCCATTGTGAATGTTTTCTTATGACTTGAAATAAAAGATTATGACTTTTTTATCTGTACCTAGAGTTGTTACTTTTTTTTTTTTTTTTTCAAACAAGCTTTATTTGACAAATCAAAGCATAATACAAGGTCACTTGAGTGTACAAAATTATACAGAGCAAGGTAGCCCGAGTGCGCGCAGCGCATTCCCAAGCACCAAAACAGAAATTTCATGACCGAAAGCTTGGCTTTTTAACATTATTTCAAATAACATTATACAAAACATTGTAAGTTGAATTTTTACAAACATTTAATTCTCCAGTACACCAGAAGGGTAAAAAAGTAATTACCGTTATTCGATGAAAGAAAAGAAGAGTGGTAAGAGAGGGGAGACGAAGGGGAGAGAGGAGAAGAGAGGAAAAAAGAAAAAAAAATGGGGGGGGGGGGGGGATCGATGCTGGCTAGGCCAAAGGCCTCGAGTAGTGTTTTCATTTAGCCGAGTTATAATTTGCAGACCTCACGCAGGGGCAGGGTTCCAAAGGGCCGACATCAGTTCGAAATTAGCCAATTGGTTGCACTTAAAGTAGTGTAATTTTTCCAAAGTTAATAGCTCTTCTACAGAAGATTGCCATTCCAAAAGCGTAGGTATTTCCCTAGATTTCCACATCTTGGGGATAAGTCGCTTAGCTCCAGTGAGCATTAGCAGAAGAAGAGCCCGCCCATGGTTAGTTTTAATGTTAGGAAGGTGTATAAACAGTAGGGTTTCAGGCGTGTTTGGTATGACT
This sequence comes from Bombina bombina, assembly GCF_027579735.1. Classification (NCBI taxonomy): domain Eukaryota; kingdom Metazoa; phylum Chordata; class Amphibia; order Anura; family Bombinatoridae; genus Bombina; species Bombina bombina. Next base: position 1,180,166,258 of record NC_069501.1, on the reverse strand, counting down.
ATATGCAGTTTCGCTGAGATTACGCCCATGACTGTCGCCCAGAAGTTGGACAGCCTGGGGCAAGACCACCATATATGTAAGAGTGTACCCAGCTCCCTGCACCCCCTCCAACAGGCCGCATTGGCCGCCGGAAACAACTGGTGTAGTCTGGCAGGCGTGTAATTCCACCTTGTTACTAGCTTTAGCTGTATTTCCTGTACCTTAGCTCACACCGAGGAGCGTTTAATCAGGTCAAATGATTTGAGCCAGTCATCTTCTTCTATTGTGTTGTTAAGTTCCTTATGCCAAACCCTAGTATATGAGGGTAACTGTATATCTGGTGGAATAAGGAGGAGTTTGTATAACTTGGAAATCAATTTCTTAGGTGGAGTGGAACTGGTGCACAGGATTTCAAATGGTGTTAAATCTCTAAGGAATCTGCCCTTTTGTTTATGAGACATCAGGAAGTGCGAGAGCTGGTGGTATCTTATTTCCATGAGGAAAAAATGGGCCCTAGTTGTTCCTGTAACTTTTGCTGAGACTTGAGCCTACCCCCTTCCTGAGCAAAGTGTAAAATTCCTGTTCTTAAACTGTATGGTGTGCACACCCGCCTGCCAAGGTCATAGTATGGTGTTTCGGGATTTTCTATGATGGGGCGCATTGGTGAAAAGATGGAGGAAATATGTGTGCTTGTAGCTATTAGTCTGTCCCAAGTAAGAAGGGTCTCAAGTGTTAAATTATACTTTTGGATCAATTTGGGACGTTTTGACGCCGGGATCCACGCCAGCGTGCCCACATTCTTTAGTTGGAAAATCTGTCCATCTATTCTAACCCATTGTTTTTGTGTGGTGTTGTGTGCCCATTCAGCTAGTCTCTGTAACAGGATGGCCCTTCTATACGAAACCAAGTCAGGAAAGCCCAGGCCTCCCCTGTCACAAGGGAGGTATAATGTCCTCCTGGGTATTCGTGGTCTAGTCCCTGTCCAAACAAATTGCTCTATGGTTTTCTGTAATTGGGGTAAAAAATCTGTCGGTAGATGGATTGGGACTGTCTGCATTACATATAATATGCGGGGTAATATATTCATCTTGATTAAGCCTATTTTCCCCAACCAAGATAGAGATTTATTCTTCCACGAGGACAAGTCATTAATAATCTCCTTCCGCAGGGTTAGGTAGTTATTTTTAAAAATGTCTGAGGGTTCAGCTGATAAGAATATGCCTAAATATTTCAGTTTTGATGCATCTATGGGTACTTTGTGGTCTGTTTCTAAGAGCTGAATGTGTGCGGCCGGTGCATTTATATTAAGGAGTTCTGATTTTGATAAATTTAAATGAAAGACAGAGCTCCGTACTCTTCTAGTTCCCTCAAAAGCTCAGGTATTGAGGTGTCAATACTTGTAAGAGTGTAGAGAACATCGTCGGCATATAATGCCTGCTTATGTTCCTCATTTCCAATTTGCACTCCCTTTATGTTTGGGTTGTTTCTGACCTTCTGGGCTAGAGCCTCGATTGAAAGGACAAAGAGTAGGGGTGAAAGGGGACACCCCTGACGGGTGCCATTTTAAATAGTAAATTTGTCTGACAGTGCCGTTCAGCCTAACACGCGCATTGGGCACTGAGTATAAGGCAAAAGTCATATCAATGAAGGCTTGCCCGAAATTCATTATCTTCATGACCCGACGCAGGAAAACCCAATCGACGTGATCGAAGGCCTTCTCCGCGTCCGTTCAAAAGAGAGCCATGGGTACCCTCCTCGGCTTGGGCATAATTTAATAGCTGGAACACTTTGTTATTATTGTCCCTTGCTTCTCTGCCGGTGTCAGGCTTTTGGGTGTACTGTTTCCTTAATTAGAATTCAACCAATCATATCTTACTTACTCTCATAAAACACCTGTTCACTGAACACACCTTGCTTAGTATTTTGTTATTTTCCTCAGAGTAACACTGAGCCTCTGATACCTCTGGAAGGTTAATATTGTATCTAAACTTTTCAGCAACTCAAGTTACCTCATTCAAGATCTACCTACTTCGGATTTAATATTTATTTCCAGCCTGTTGCAACATCTTACTTTGGCAAGTACTTTTCATTTATTCAAGACTGTCTTTATTTTGGGAAGTTACGTTACCTGTTTCAACTTATCAGCTCATATTATTTATCAACCAAGTCTGTGGCTGCCATAAAGAATAACCGGTTATTGAAGCTCTTATCTGTTAATCTTATTTGTTCTGTTATATTATCCTTATGTTGATTTCTGCTGCACCGGAGAATCGTGACGTCACACGCTGACTGTTAGCTGGCTTCAGCGTGTCTCTGCTGCTGCTGCAGCCGCAGCCCACAGAACCCGGAAGTGTTTGTCCTTACTTACCGCATTCACAGTTTTCAAGGTACATTACTACGTTTGCAACTATAATCATATCTGCAGAAGTTCTCCATTATAACAATCTATCAATACTACATTGGATAAGACTTACTTGCTGTGTGTTCAATATCTCATGTTACGCAATATATTATAATTATTCCTTACTTATTCTTAAGAAAGTTTCACCTATTCCTATATCCTTTTGTATTATTACAAGCCTGCTTATTTCTAAGATTGCATTTGATTTTGATTCCTATAATACAGATAATACTTTAGTGTGTACTTTTTGTAGGGAAACATTAATCTATATTAACTGCACATATATCCATATGGGTTTACCAAGTAATAGTACTCTCAATTGATATTGTGCTACATACCTATACTAGTAATCAAACTAAGCAGGATTGATTATTACATAATACTAAGCCATAAAAGAAAATGGAACCTGTTGAAATTCCCCAAGTAGTCTATAACCTGAGTCAAAAGGTAGACAAAATGGGACAGGCTATCTTGGACTTACAACTAGAAAATCAGGTTCTCAGAGAGCTTATAAAGGAGGTAAAAGAACAACAAACCCCCAGTTCTGAACCACAGATAAGCTTGCCAGAATTATATAATGGTAATAGGAAAACCTATAGGCAGTTTAAAAATGCCTGCTACCTGCTCTTCAATTTAAAACCAAAAACTTACCCCACTGACAGGGTAAGGGTTTTGTCTACAATATCTTTTCTAAGATCTGAACCCAGAATTTGGGCAGATCATTTGTGTGAAACAAATGACCCTCTACTAGATTCACTAACAAATTTTTTCCAAACCATGGATGAGCTATATAGAGATACTGATATTCAACTAACGGCTGAACAAAAGATGAGGAGTTTAAAACAAGGAAAAAAGACAGTGGAGGAATATACCACTGAATTTAAGCTGTACGCATCAGACTCAGCATGGAGTTTGGTTTCGCTCAGAAACCAATTTAGATTGGGACTGTCTGATCCTGTCAAGGATGAGCTAGCACGTATAGAGCTTCCAAGTACCCTGGATGCATTAATAAAAGTCTCAACCCAAATTGACCGGAGGCTCAGGGAACGCAAAGCTGAACGTGGTTATTCAGATCCAACATTTAAAGCCACTATGTCCACCTCTGCACACATAAAATCACCTCCAATGGAGCATGTCACCCCCATGGAAATAGGAGTTATTCGTGGACCATTAACCCCTGAAGAAAGGATAAGAAGAAGAACTAATCACCTCTGTATGTATTGTGCAAATCCCAGTCATACAGTTATGAATTGTCCAACATTACAAAAAAATAAAAAGAGTAAGTTTATTCATATTAACAATACTCAAAGTCTAGATAAACAAATTTCTTATTGCAAACTAACTCTCCTTTTGCAGTGGGACCTTAATAGATTGGCTACTTCTGCCATCGTTGACTCTGGAGCCTTTGGAAACTTTATAGACAAATCTACTGTATTGAAAAATAAAATACCTATTGTATTAAAGAAAACACCAGTTTCAATCAAAGTTATTGATGGCTCTGTAATTGCAAATAGTCCTATAACTCACAACACAGTACCTATATTAGTTATTACTGAAGATGGCCACACTGAATATATAACATTCGATGTAATTCCATCACCTCATTTCCCTATTGTATTAGGGTTATACTGGCTTCAGACACATAACCCCTATATTGATTGGTCTACTTTAACTGTTGCCTTCCAATCAAAATTCTGTGAAAATACATGCTTCCCACATCATAAAATACTACACACAGAATTAGAACAGATTCAAATACCGGAACCATACCAGGACTTCATAGAGGTCTTTAGTAAAGTTGAGGCAGAAACTCTTCCACCTCATCGGGTTTATGATTGCCCAATTGAATTAATTCCAGGTGCAACATTACCGGTTGGTCATTTGTATCCATTGAGTCACCCTGAGTTATTACATCTTAAACAATACTTACAAGATAATCTTAGAAAGGGTTTCATCAGACCCTCTTCTTCACCCACAGCAGCTGGAATGTTCTTTGTAACCAACAAAGACACTTCCCTCAGGCCGATAATAGATTACCGAGAGCTTAATAAACGGACGGTAAAAAACCGATATCCGTTACCTCTCATACCAGAATTAATTGAAAGATTAAGTAATGCTACCATCTTTACAAAGTTGGACTTGCGTGGGGCATACAATCTCATACGTATAAGAGAAGGAGACGAATGGCTCACAGCATTCAGAACTCGCTATGGACTCTATGAGTACCTAGTGATGCCATTCGGTCTCTGTAATGCCCCCGCAACGTTCCAACACTTTATTAATGATATCTTCCGGGATTTATTAGACATATGTCTAGTAGTATACTTAGACGACATCCTAATTTACTCCAACAATTTGCCAGAACATATAAAACATGTACGTTGGGTATTAGCTCGGTTACAAACACATAAACTATATGCCAAATTAGAAAAGTGTTCATTCCACAATACCACTATCTCATTCTTAGGTTACACTATATCTCCTGCTGGTATCCAAATGCAAACCGAGAAGGTTGATTCAGTAAAAAATTGGCCAACTCCTAAAGATAAGAAGTCTCTCCAAAGGTTTTTGGGGTTTGCCAATTATTACAGAAAATTTATAAAGAATTTTTCATCAATAGTGAGACCACTCACACAACTTACTGGTTCAACCCAACAATTCCATTGGAATCAAAGTCATTCCAAAGTATTTGACTTCTTGAAACAAACTTTCACAGAAGCACCCATACTCAAATTTCCTAATGTTGATTTACAATACGTATTGGAAGTTGATTCCTCAGACTTTGCGATTGGGGCAGTACTTTCACAACAGAAAACACCTAAAGATCCTCTACATCCAATCTCCTACTTTTCAAAAAGTATGACATCAGCAGAGAGGAATTACGCAATAGGAGACAAAGAATTACTCGCCATCCGTAAATCTTTAGAATTTTGGAGACACCTACTAGAAGGTGCAAAAATGCCCTTCATAATTTACACTGACCACAAAAACCTCCAATACCTGCAAAATAACAAGACTCTATCAGCTAGACAGGTACGGTGGAGTCTCTACTTTGCAAGATTCGACTTTCAAATCCAATACCGCCCAGCAAACAAAAATGGAAAAGCGGATGCACTCTCTCGACAACTATCCGAACCTATTCCTAACGAAAATCCTACTGCTATAATTCCTCCTGAACGCTTCATCGGATTAACTTCAGACTTTCTAACTGATATAAAGAACTCTTCAAAAAATTCACCTACTGACACTAAGGTTCCTTTGGAATTGAAGGACGGATTATACTACTACAAGAATATGATTTATATTCCTAAAGAATTGAGACAACAAATTTTACAACATCACCATGATTCACCCTTAGCGGGACATCCAGGGGAATCACGCACCATCGAACTTATATCAAGGACATATTGGTGGCCTCATTTGAAGGAAACTGTTTCAGATTATATTAAGACTTGTGTTACTTGTCAAGTATGCAAAACTGAGCGGAAATTACCTTATGGACTTTTAATATCAATTCCAACATCTGACAGACCTTGGAAACAAGTAGGAGTTGACTTCATTGTGGATTTACCTCCATCAAAGAATTACACCACCATCATGGTAGTTGTTGATAGTTTCACCAAAATGTCGCATTTTATTCCATTTCATAAGCTTCCCACTTCAGCAGAAACAGCTAACTTATTTATACAACATGTGATTCGGCTTCATGGGGTACCAACAGTTTTGATATCTGACAGGGGTTCCCAGTTCACATCTAAATTCTGGAAAAGTCTCTGTCAATCTCTTAACATAACCCATCAATACACCACTGCATTTCATCCACAAGCAAACGGACAGGTTGAGAGAATCAATCAATGGTTAGATGAGTACCTACGATGTTTTTGTTCCTACCAGCAAGACAATTGGATAACATACTTACCCTTCGCTGAATTTTCCTACAATAATCTAACCAATTCATCCACAAAATTATCTCCATTCTTCGCAAATTATGGGTACCATCCAACCATCACTTCAGTTAGTACTTCTCCTTCCAATTCTCCTCTTGTAGATGAATGGAATAATGCACTTCTAGACAATTTTCGGGTTATCAAGGAAAACATTTCAAAAGCTCAGACTTCCCAAAAGCACTATTATGATTTGAGACACAGACAACCACCTTCATATCAAATTGGAGACCAGGTATGGTTGTCAACTAAAAACCTAAAGCTACATCTTCCTAGTAGGAAAATGACACAAAAATTCTGTGGACCATTCCCTATCACTAGGGTAATTAATCAGAATGCAGTCACTCTGGATTTACCTTCATCTATGAGAATACATCCGACTTTCCATGTTTCCCTCCTCAAACCATACGTTCCTACTAGAAATAACACACCCCAATTACTACCAACCACTTCCATCCAAGACTCAGAAATCTATGAAGTTAAAGAAGTACTTGACTCAAGGTTTTCCAAGGGTATTCTGGAATATTTAATTAGGTGGAAGGGGTACTCGGAGGAAGATGACTCTTGGGAACCCGCATCTAATCTTAATGCTCCTCGACTTGTTTCCCAATTCCACAGGAGATATCCAGATCGCCCCAGACTTCAAGCTGAGGATCAGCTTGTTTGAGGGGGGAGTCATGTCAGGCTTTTGGGTGTACTGTTTCCTTAATTAGAATTCAACCAATCATATCTTACTTACTCTCATAAAACACCTGTTCACTGAACACACCTTGCTTAGTATTTTGTTATTTTCCTCAGAGTAACACTGAGCCTCTGATACCTCTGGAAGGTTAATATTGTATCTAAACTTTTCAGCAACTCAAGTTACCTCATTCAAGATCTACCTACTTCGGATTTAATATTTATTTCCAGCCTGTTGCAACATCTTACTTTGGCAAGTACTTTTCATTTATTCAAGACTGTCTTTATTTTGGGAAGTTACGTTACCTGTTTCAACTTATCAGCTCATATTATTTATCAACCAAGTCTGTGGCTGCCATAAAGAATAACCGGTTATTGAAGCTCTTATCTGTTAATCTTATTTGTTCTGTTATATTATCCTTATGTTGATTTCTGCTGCACCGGAGAATCGTGACGTCACACGCTGACTGTTAGCTGGCTTCAGCGTGTCTCTGCTGCTGCTGCAGCCGCAGCCCACAGAACCCGGAAGTGTTTGTCCTTACTTACCGCATTCACAGTTTTCAAGGTACATTACTACGTTTGCAACTATAATCATATCTGCAGAAGTTCTCCATTATAACAATCTATCAATACTACATTGGATAAGACTTACTTGCTGTGTGTTCAATATCTCATGTTACGCAATATATTATAATTATTCCTTACTTATTCTTAAGAAAGTTTCACCTATTCCTATATCCTTTTGTATTATTACAAGCCTGCTTATTTCTAAGATTGCATTTGATTTTGATTCCTATAATACAGATAATACTTTAGTGTGTACTTTTTGTAGGGAAACATTAATCTATATTAACTGCACATATATCCATATGGGTTTACCAAGTAATAGTACTCTCAATTGATATTGTGCTACATACCTATACTAGTAATCAAACTAAGCAGGATTGATTATTACAGCCGGGCACAAAGCCCACCTGATCTGTTGAGATAAGGGTAGGGAGGTACTTATTAAGGCGGTTTGCTAATATTTTAGCTAGAATTTTAATATCCATATTCAATAACGATATGGGCCTAAAATTTGTGGGAGAAGTAGGGGGCCTTCCCGGAATGATAGAAATATGTGCTTCAAGCATAGTGCTTGTAAGGGTGGGGTTATCTATCAGATTATTAAATAAATGAAGCATCACGGGGACCAATGTTTTCCTAAACACTTTGTAGTATTTAAGAGAGTAACCATCCGGACCAGGACACTTTCCGCTAGGGAAGTCTTTGAGGGCTTGGGAAAGCTCCTCTGAGGTGATGGGAGCATCAAGGCTGCTATTTTGGTCTGAGTCTAGTTGTGGTAATTTTAACGTTGACAGGTATTGGTCTATTAGCAAACTCTTGGTCTCTGTGGTATCGGTGCTATCCTCTGTATTCACTGAGTTTGATAAATTGTATAGCACTTTATAGTATGTGTGAAAGGAGTTCGCAATTTGTTTATTACCCTTCAACATAGATCCGTCTGGGTTTAATATGTAGTGTACGTGTGTTTTGAGCTGCTTCCTACGGACTGCCCTAGCTAACAGCTATCCCGGCCTATTGCCTCCCTCATAGTATTTTTGCTTCAATGCTAGAACTTTGCGTTGGTAGGATTCCATCTGGTGGGCGTTAAGCTCTTTCCTGGCAATTTCCAACTTGTTCTTGGTTTCTATATCAAGCGGGTTTCCTTTATGTGTTGTTTCTAGTTGGGTTACCATATTTAATAGCTGAGTGTGTTTTAGCCTGTACTGTTTATTAAGGCGTGCTTTATGTTTGAGGAATTCTCCTCGTATGACACATTTATGTGCCTCCCAGAAGTTTGTTATTGATGTGTGAGAGGGATCGTTATGCAGGAGAAAGTCAGCTAGGGATTTTTGGATCTCCGAGCTTATTATAGAATTATCCAGTAAGGTGTCGTCAAGTCTCCAGACATAAGTCGTGGGGGGAAGGTCAGGCCATTGGATTACACAGGTGACTGGAGCGTGATCCGACCATGTTATTGAGCCGATGGAACAAGATGTGACCATGTCGAGCCCAATCGTGTCAGTGAGGAAGTAGTCTATTCTATAGTACTTGTTGTGTGGGGGGGAGTAGTATGTGTAGTCTTTGCTCGTTGGGTGGAGCGACCTCCAGATGTCATGTAGTAAAAGGTTCGAGATTGTCATCTTAACGGATTTAATTATTTTAGAGGGGGTACTAGTCGAGCCGTTAGATGTGTCAACCGTTGCATCCATAGTTATATTAAAGTCCCCCGATAGGAACACAGGGCCCTTTGCATAGTCCAGAAGAAGTTTTGATATTTTGGTCATAAACAAGTGTTGGTCAGTATTGCGGCTGTAGAGAGTAGCTAAGGTAATAGGATGCTCATATAATAGCCCTGTTATTAACAAATATCTGCCATCTGGGTCCTTCTCTATGTGCAAGACCTTAAGTGGGACTGAGTGATGGATCACTATACCCACTCCTCCTTTTTTGGAGGGTCCGGACGCAAAGAAAGCTGTGGGGTATTGCGTATTGAACCATTTAGGTTCCCTGCCCCTGCGAAAGTGAGTCTCCTGGAAAAAGAGAACATGACTGTGTAGATTTTTGAGAGCATTAAAGGCTATTGACCGCTTACCTGGGTTGTTCAGTCCCTTGGCATTAATTGTGGTTAAAGTAAGGCCGTGGGATCCGAATCTGCTGTTTTGACGGCTCATGCTGTATGGGCGTGAGAGAAAAAAAAAAGGGGGGGGGAGGAGGGAAGGAAAGCGAGGAAGAAAAAGGAGATAAGGCTTATAGAAAAATGACTAGCTGGGGAAGAAGAGTGTAAGAGAAAGTTGAGAGGAGAAAAGCTGGAGTAGTAAAATAAGCAGACAATGCACTGGTGTTAATATTTGTGATTAGACACAAACCTACTGGGATTAAGCAATGAACAAAATCAATTGGGGTTGTAACCCCCAGGCAATAACAACAATTATATTATATAAAATTACTCTTGGTGGCTGAGGGGCCACCCGAGCAAAAAGTTATAAGAGTTATGCATAAATGGAAGGGTAAGGGTAAGAAGGGGAACAGGGGGGGGGGGTAACCAACCGAGCCAGGGCAGCCCACCGAGAAGGGGGGGAGGGAAGGGGAGGGAGGGAGGGAAGGGGCAATGGACAATGGCAGGGGCAACAACAAAATGAAGGGAAGGGTGCAGGGCCCCCAAATGTAGAAAATACATAAAACACAATACTAACTGTGTAATGTTGTTATTAACAGGTAAACATTAAAATTTTCATAACAGATCCAGCTCAGTACAAGGACATTCTGTGAGTTATATAGAGTTTTGGGTTGTAAACTGAGGTCTGGTAAGGAGCAGATACAACTCTTTTGCGAACTTCAAGCTATTTAACTTGTATAAAAATTCAGAACATAATTAATAAACATACAAGGTATAGCTCATAACTTGGGCTCCTTCATTGTCAACGTCCTCGAGCCCCCCACACCCCCCCACAACAGAATCTTACAGGTTTATCCCAACCTCCCCCAGCCCCCCCCCCCCCCCCCCTGCAGTCTCATAAGGACACCGCCGTCACACCCCTGGGCCTGCAGAAAAATAAAGTTGGTTAAATAGATATGCATTTTGTAGTACTTAGGTCTAGTACCCCATAGTTCCAAGAGGCCAAACAAAAAAGGATACAATTACAATGGGCTCAAAGGGAGGGCTCCTCAGTCTTTTTTCCCAGTGCCCACAGCACAGTCCGAATTAGAGGGATGAAGTAGAAGGCTCCGGAGGGCTGACTCTTTGCTGAAGGACTTCTTTAATGGAGAGATTATCATAAAAAACCTGGACGTCCATTCCTTATTTATATGTTGCAGTTTTGTTGTTGTTGGTGGCCACTATAGACACCGGGAACCCCCAGCGGTAGGGGATTTTGTGAGCTCTCAGGTTGGCCGTGATATGACCAAGGTCCCTCCTCTTCTGCAAGGTAATTGGGGATAGGTCTGAGAAGATTTGTATTTCCTCCCCTGCGTGTTGCACTGGGTGCTTGTTGCGTGCATGTCTGAGGACCTCCTCTTTATCTTTGTAATTTAGAAAGCGGACTATGATGTCTCTGGGTGGGGCTTTGGGGGGTGGTTTGGCTCTGAGTGCCCTATGAGCATGCTCTAGTAATATTTCTGGGGAGGATGGGGTACCTTTTAATGTGCGGAACAGGCTCTGTAAATAACCCTCTATGGCAGGGGGGTGGATGGTCTTAGAGACCCCTCTAATACGTAAATTGTTCCTGCGGCCTCTGTTGTCGAGGTCCTCAAGCTTATCAGACATTTGTTGTATAACCTCTGCTTGCCCCTGGATCTCTGTATGTAGGGTGCGCATCTCTTGTACTGCATTTTCAATGTCCTCTTTCGATGAAAGGAGGTGGAGGTCCTCTTTTGTGATGAGATGCGTAGCTTGTACTCCTGTGATTTGAGGCAGGTTACCTACATCGTGTTGACCCGCCTCCATGGTGTCTGGTGTGGCAACTCTGGGTTGTTCCACCTGTTTCAAATACTTGTTTAATGTGCGCACTGATGTGTGTTTTTCTACTTTATTTTGCTTCTTTCCCGGCATTCCCCAGGAGCCTCCGCAAAGGATGGACAGGGGTCTATATTAGCTGTATACGCACAAAACACCCAAATTTTTAGAGGTAGTAAATTAAAGAGATATGGTTATGGCCATAAACAGAGTGAGAGTCCAAATAGCCAGGTGGTAGAATTTGGTTGTTGCTTTATAAATGTATGCAGAAGGGGCTGGGCCCCTTTTACAGGTTGAGGGCAAGATTCATATCCTAAAGGGAGTCAGGGATACTTATTATGATATATCTTCTTTGCAGCGTGGCAGTACAGTATTAAAATGAAAAGCAGCAACCCTGCCTAATGTGTGCTTTTACATCAATATGGCTCAGCTCCAATATGCCCTAAGTGCAGATTACTAAGTTTAAGCAGGGACTCAGGCCCACTATATTGCTCCCGGTCTTTGTGTGGGATATTGTGGGGGCTCTAAGTGAGACTGGATCTTCCCGCCTCTCCTGGGCCCTTGGCCAAATCCTGCTGCGTGGGTCTGTGGTGTATGTAATACGGCACTAGTTATCGCAAGGGGAACGGTCCTGTGCACTATCTTTGATGCTGCCTCTCAAATCTCAAGCGCCCTCCCTAAGCCTTGAAAAGTCTGTGGCGCAGCTAGAGCTGGCGCGGGAGAGCTAATGCACAGAGGTAGAGCCTCCCTACCTGATATACTGTGGCTGCGTCGCTCCGGTTCGTTAGGCGGTAAGTGGCTTGTGAAGTCTGGTCCCACAAATGTCAGGCAGCGTGAAGAGGGAGACAGCAATCTGCCTTAGGTAGGTCCACTCCAGAGTTAAGGTGTTTGAGCTGCGGTCTTGAGGCAGGGTGCCGCTATACACACTCGCGCTGCTCCGTCTTTGTTTTCACTCATTGCCTCCTGTGGTTTCACTTGCCTGCGAGTCGGGCAGAGCAAATTTTGTTAAGGGGCCAACTTGGACTGTTTACCCCCCTGTAATGGGTAGTTTTAGGGAAGAATTATGCCTACTTTGCTTATTGTTTTGCCTGAGGGTTTAAGAGCTCTACTACTGAGCAGCCATCTCCCTGCGTGGCTTGGCTCCGCCCCAGAGTTGTTACTTTTTATGTGCCTTTGTTGATATTAAAAAAGGTGTGTTTCAACTCACACTGCATGTAGCAGCTTGTTACCCTCAGCTGACTCTAATCAGTCTAGAGCATTCATTGATCCTCTATGTCACTAGTGATGTAACTCGGCCTTGACCAATCATATACACTCGCAATTTAGTGCACAGCAATATTAGAAACGGTGTCAGTTTTTCAATATAGCGTTATCTATACTAGTGGTAGTATCTTATAGCCACCTTTGGCTCAGTATAGGTCACAATGTTACAGCCAGAAAATACTTACACTTGTTAAACTGAATCTTTGTACTCTGCGCAGAGTTTTCTGGAAATAAAAATCACTGGGGTATTTATGCCTCAAAAGGTCATCAACGCGTTTTGCCTATTACAGGCTTTATCAAGATTGATATTTAAGGACCACAGCACTTTTCCGTTATCCGACCGTTTGGGACAAAGGCTATTTTTACATTTTTGCGGTGTTTGTGTTTAGCTGCAATTTTCCTCTTACTCATTTACTGTACCCACACATATTATATACCGTTTTTCTCGCCATTAAATGGACTTTCTAAAGATACCATTATTTTCATCATATCTTATAATTTACTATAAACATTTTTTATAAAATATGATGAAAAAATGGAAAGAAACACACTTTTCTCCAACATAGGTGTGTCCGGTCCACGGCGTCATCCTTACTTGTGGGATATTCTCTTCCCCAACAGGAAATGGCAAAGAGCCCAGCAAAGCTGGTCACATGATCCCTCCTAGGCTCCGCCTACCCCAGTCATTCTCTTTGCCGTTGTACAGGCAACATCTCCACGGAGATGGCTTAGAGTTTTTTAGTGTTTAACTGTAGTTTTTTATTATTCAATCAAGAGTTTGTTATTTTAAAATAGTGCTGGTATGTACTATTTACTCTGAAACAGAAAAGAGATGAAGATTTCTGTTTGTATGAGGAAAATGATTTTAGCAACCGTTACTAAAATCCATGGCTGTTCCACACAGGACTGTTGAGAGGAATTAACTTCAGTTGGGGGAACAGTGAGCAGTCTCTTGCTGCTTGAGGTATGACACATTCTAACAAGACGATGTAATGCTGGAAGCTGTCATTTTCCCTATGGGATCCGGTAAGCCATGTTTATTAAGATAGTAAATAAGGGCTTCACAAGGGCTGATTAAGACTGTAGACTTTTTCTGGGCTAAATCGATTCATATATTACACATATTTAGCCTTGAGGAATCATTTAATCTGGGTATTTTGATAAGATTATATCGGCAGGCACTGTTTTAGACACCTTATTCTTTAGGGGCTTTCCCAAATCATAGGCAGAGCCTCATTTTCGCGCCGGTGTTGCGCACTTGTTTTTGAGAGGCATGACATGCAGTCGCATGTGTGAGGAGCTCTGATACATAGGAAAGACTTTCTGAAGGCGTCATTTGGTATCGTATTCCCCTTTGGGCTTGGTTGGGTCTCAGCAAAGCAGATACCAGGGACTGTAAAGGGGTTAAAGTTAAAAACGGCTCCGGTTCCGTTATTTTAAGGGTTAAAGCTTCCAAATTTGGTGTGCAATACTTTTAAGGCTTTAAGACACTGTGGTGAAATTTTGGTGAATTTTGAACAATTCCTTCATATTTTTTCGCAATTGCAGTAATAAAGTGTGTTCAGTTTAAAATTTAAAGTGACAGTAACGGTTTTATTTTAAAACGTTTTTTGTACTTTGTTGTCAAGTTTATGCCTGTTTAACATGTCTGAACTACCAGATAGACTGTGTTCTGAATGTGGGGAAGCCAGAGTTCCTTCTCATTTAAATAAATGTGATTTATGTGACAATGACAATGATGCCCAAGATGATTCCTCAAGTGAGGGGAGTAAGCATGGTACTGCATCATTCCCTCCTTCGTCTACACGAGTCTTGCCCACTCAGGAGGCCCCTAGTACATCTAGCGCGCCAATACTCCTTACTATGCAACAATTAACGGCTGTAATGGATAATTCTATCAAAAACATTTTAGCCAAAATGCCCACTTATCAGCGTAAGCGCGACTGCTCTGTTTTAGATACTGAAGAGCATGACGACGCTGATGATAATGGTTCTGAAAGGCCCCTACACCAGTCTGATGGGGCCAGGGAGGTTTTATCTGAGGGAGAAATTTCAGATTCAGGGAAAATTTCTCAACAAGCTGAACCTGATGTGATTACATTTAAATTTAAGTTGGAACATCTCCGCGCTCTGCTTAAGGAGGTATTATCCACTCTGGATGATTGTGAGAATTTGGTCATCCCAGAGAAACTATGTAAAATGGACAAGTTCCTAGAGGTCCCGGGGCTCCCAGAAGCTTTTCCTATACCCAAGCGGGTGGCGGACATTGTAAATAAAGAATGGGAAAGGCCCGGTATACCTTTCGTCCCTCCCCCCATATTTAAAAAATTGTTTCCTATGGTCGACCCCAGAAAGGACTTATGGCAGACAGTCCCCAAGGTCGAGGGAGCAGTTTCCACTTTAAACAAACGCACCACTATACCCATAGAAGATAGTTGTGCTTTCAAAGATCCTATGGATAAAAAATTAGAAGGTTTACTTAAAAAGATGTTTGTTCAGCAGGGTTACCTTCTACAACCAATTTCATGCATTGTCCCTGTCACTACAGCCGCGTGTTTCTGGTTCGATGAGCTGGTAAAGGCGGTCGATAGTGATTCTCCTCCTTATGAGGAGATTATGGACAGAATCAGTGCTCTCAAATTGGCTAATTCTTTCACCCTAGACGCCACTTTGCAATTGGCTAGGTTAGCGGCTAAGAATTCTGGGTTTGCTATTGTGGCGCGCAGAGCGCTTTGGTTGAAATCTTGGTCGGCTGATGCGTCTTCCAAGAACAAACTACTTAACATTCCTTTCAAGGGGAAAACGCTGTTTGGCCCTGACTTGAAAGAGATTATCTCTGATATCACTGGGGGTAAGGGCCACGCCCTTCCTCAGGATCGGCCTTTCAAGGCCAAAAATAAACCTAATTTTCGTCCCTTTCGTAGAAACGGACCAGCCCAAAGTGCTACGTCCTCTAAGCAAGAGGGTAATACTTCTCAAGCCAAGCAAGCTTGGAGACCAATGCAAGGCTGGAACAAGGGAAAGCAGGCCAAGAAACCTGCCACTGCTACCAAGACAGCATGAAATGTTGGCCCCCGATCCGGGACCGGATCTGGTGGGGGGCAGACTCTCTCTCTTCGCTCAGGCTTGGGCAAGAGATGTTCTGGATTTTTGGGCACTAGAAATAGTCTCCCAAGGTTATCTTCTGGAATTCAAGGTACTTCCCCCAAGGGGGAGGTTCCACAGGTCTCAGTTGTCTTCAGACCACATAAAAAGACAGGCATTCTTACATTGTGTAGAAGACCTGTTAAAAATGGGAGTGATTCATCCTGTTCCATTAGGAGAACAAGGGATGGGGTTCTACTCCAATCTGTTCATAGTTCCCAAAAAAGAGGGAACGTTCAGACCAATCTTAGATCTCAAGATCTTAAACAAGTTTCTCAAGGTTCCATCGTTCAAAATGGAAACCATTCGAACAATTCTTCCTTCCATCCAGGAAGGTCAATTCATGACCACGGTGGATTTAAAGGATGCGTATCTACATATTCCTATCCACAAGGAACATCATCGGTTCCTAAGGTTCGCATTCCTGGACAAGCATTACCAGTTCGTGGCGCTTCCTTTCGGATTAGCCACTGCTCCAAGGATTTTCACAAAGGTACTAGGGTCCCTTCTAGCGGTGCTAAGACCAAGGGGCATTGCTGTAGTACCTTACTTGGACGACATTCTGATTCAAGCGTCGTCCCTTCCTCAAGCACAGGCTCACACGGACATCGTCCTGGCCTTTCTCAGATCTCACGGATGGAAAGTGAACGTGGAAAAGAGTTCTCTATCTCCGTCAACAAGGGTTCCCTTCTTTGGAACAATAATAGACTCCTTAGAAATGAGGATTTTTCTGACAGAGGCCAGAAAAACAAAACTTCTAGACTCTTGTCGGATACTTCATTCCGTTCCTCTTCCTTCCATAGCGCAGTGCATGGAAGTGATAGGTTTGATGGTAGCGGCAATGGACATAGTTCCTTTTGCGCGCATTCATCTAAGACCATTACAACTGTGCATGCTCAGTCAGTGGAATGGGGACTATACAGACTTGTCTCCGAAGATACAAGTAAATCAGGGGACCAGAGACTCACTCCGTTGGTGGCTGTCCCTGGACAACTTGTCACAAGGGATGACCTTCCGCAGACCAGAGTGGGTCATTGTCACGACCGACGCCAGTCTGATGGGCTGGGGCGCGGTCTGGGGATCCCTGAAAGCTCAGGGTCTTTGGTCTCGGGAAGAATCTCTTCTACCGATAAATATTCTGGAACTGAGAGCGATATTCAATGCTCTCAAGGCTTGGCCTCAGCTAGCGAGGGCCAAGTTCATACGGTTTCAATCAGACAACATGACGACCGTTGCGTACATCAACCATCAGGGGGGAACAAGGAGTTCCCTGGCGATGGAAGAAGTGACCAAAATCATTCAATGGGCGGAGACTCACTCCTGCCACCTGTCTGCAATCCACATCCCAGGAGTGGAAAATTGGGAAGCGGATTTTCTGAGTCGTCAGACATTGCATCCGGGGGAGTGGGAACTCCATCCGGAAATCTTTGCCCAAATCACTCAACTGTGGGGCATTCCAGACATGGATCTGATGGCCTCTCGTCAGAACTTCAAAGTTCCTTGCTACGGGTCCAGATCCAGGGATCCCAAGGCGACTCTAGTAGATGCACTAGTAGCACCTTGGACCTTCAAACTAGCTTATGTATTCCCGCCGTTTCCTCTCATCCCCAGGCTGGTAGCCAGGATCAATCAGGAGAGGGCGTCGGTGATCTTGATAGCTCCTGCGTGGCCACGCAGGACTTGGTATGCAGATCTGGTGAATATGTCATCGGCTCCACCATGGAAGCTACCTTTGAGACGAGACCTTCTTGTTCAAGGTCCGTTCGAACATCCGAATCTGGTCTCACTCCAGCTGACTGCTTGGAGATTGAACGCTTGATCTTATCGAAGCGAGGGTTCTCAGATTCTGTTATTGATACTCTTGTTCAGGCCAGAAAGCCTGTAACTAGAAAAATTTACCACAAAATTTGGAAAACATATATCTGTTGGTGTGAATCTAAAGGATTCCCTTGGGACAAGGTTAAGATTCCTAAGATTCTATCCTTCCTTCAAGAAGGATTGGAAAAAGGATTATCTGCAAGTTCCTTGAAGGGACAGATTTCTGCCTTGTCTGTGTTACTTCACAAAAAGCTGGCAGCTGTGCCAGATGTTCAAGCCTTTGTTCAGGCTCTGGTTAGAATCAAGCCTGTTTACAAACCTTTGACTCCTCCTTGGAGTCTCAACTTAGTTCTTTCAGTTCTTCAGGGGGTTCCGTTTGAACCCTTACATTCCGTTGATATTAAGTTATTATCTTGGAAAGTTTTGTTTTTGGTTGCAATTTCTTCTGCTAGAAGAGTTTCAGAATTATCTGCTCTGCAGTGTTCTCCTCCTTATCTGGTGTTCCATGCAGATAAGGTGGTTTTACGTACTAAACCTGGTTTTCTTCCAAAAGTTGTTTCTAACAAAAACATTAACCAGGAGATTATCGTACCTTCTCTGTGTCCGAAGCCAGTTTCGAAGAAGGAACGTTTGTTGCACAATTTGGATGTTGTTCGCGCTCTAAAATTCTATTTAGATGCTACTAAGGATTTTAGACAAACATCTTCCTTGTTTGTTGTTTATTCAGGTAAAAGGAGAGGTCAAAAAGCAACTTCTACCTCTCTCTCTTTTTGGATTAAAAGCATCATCAGATTGGCTTACGAGACTGCCGGACGGCAGCCTCCCGAAAGAATCACAGCTCATTCCACTAGGGCTGTGGCTTCCACATGGGCCTTCAAGAACGAGGCTTCTGTTGATCAGATATGTAGGGCAGCGACTTGGTCTTCACTGCACACTTTTACCAAATTTTACAAGTTTGATACTTTTGCTTCTTCTGAGGCTATTTTTGGGAGAAAGGTTTTGCAAGCCGTGGTGCCTTCCATCTAGGTGACCTGATTTGCTCCCTCCCATCATCCGTGTCCTAAAGCTTTGGTATTGGTTCCCACAAGTAAGGATGACGCCGTGGACCGGACACACCTATGTTGGAGAAAACAGAATTTATGTTTACCTGATAAATTACTTTCTCCAACGGTGTGTCGGGCCCACGGCCCGCCCTGGTTTTTTAATCAGGTCTGATAATTTATTTTCTTTAACTACAGTCACCACGGTATCATATGGTTTCTCCTATGCAAATATTCCTCCTTAACGTCGGTCGAATGACTGGGGTAGGCGGAGCCTAGGAGGGATCATGTGACCAGCTTTGCTGGGCTCTTTGCCATTTC
This sequence comes from Bombina bombina, assembly GCF_027579735.1. Classification (NCBI taxonomy): domain Eukaryota; kingdom Metazoa; phylum Chordata; class Amphibia; order Anura; family Bombinatoridae; genus Bombina; species Bombina bombina. Next base: position 1,180,147,169 of record NC_069501.1, on the reverse strand, counting down.
CTGTTGGGGAAGAGAATATCCCACAAGTAAGGATGACGCCGTGGACCGGACACACCGTTGGAGAAAGTAATTTATCAGGTAAACATAAATTCTGTTTTTCTAACTTTGACCCCCAGAATCTGTTACACATCTACAACCACCAAAAAACAACCATACTAAATAGTTTCTAAATTTTGTCCTGAGTTTAGAAATACCCAATGTTTACATGTTCTTTGTTTGGTTTGTTTTTTGAAAGTTATAGGGCAATAAAATACAAGTAGCACTTTGCTATTTTCAAACCATTTTTTTTTTTTTCAAAATTAGCAATAGTTAAGTTGTAACACTGATATATGTCAGGAATCCCTGAATATCCCTTGACATGTATATATTTTTTTAGTAGACAACCCAAAGTATTGATCTAGGCCCATTTTGGTATATTTCATGCCACCATTTCACCGCCAAATGCGATCAAATAAAAAAAATTGTTCACTTTTTCACAAACTTTTTCACAAACTTTAGGTTTCTCACTGAAATTATTTACAAACAGCTTGTGCAATTATGGCATAAATGGTTGTAAATGCTTCTCTGGGATATCCTTTGTTCAGAAGTAGCAGACTTATATGGCTTTGGTGTTGCTTTTTGGTATTTAGAAGGCTGCTAAATGCCGCTGCGCACCACACGTGTATTATGCCCAGCAGTGAAGGGGTTAATTAGGGAGCATTAAGGGAGCTTGTAGGGTTAAGTTTAGCTTTAGTGTATTGTAGTAGACAACCCAAAGTATTGATCTAGGCCCATTATGCTATATTTCATGCCACCATTTCGCTGCAAAATGCGATCGAATAAAAAAAAAATCACAATTTTAGGTTTCTCACTGAAATTATTTACAAACAGCTTGTACAATTATGGCACAAATGGTTGTAAAAGCTTCTCTGTGATCCCCTTTGTTCAGAAATAGCAGGCATATATGGCTTTGGCGTTGCTTTTTGGTAATTAGAAGGCCGCTAAATGCCACTGCTCACCACACTTGTATTATGCCCAGCAGTGACAGGGTTAATTAGGTAGCTTATAGAGTTAATTTTAGCTTTAGTGTAGATATCAGCCTCCCACCTGACACATCCCACCCCTGAACCCTCCCTGACCCCCTTAAACAGCTTTCTTCCCTCCCCCACTTTACAATTGTCACCGCCATCTTAAGTACTGGCAGAAAGTCTGCCAGTACTAAAATAAAAAGCTTTTTTTTTTCAATTGATTCTGCAGTGTTGGATTCCCTCTTAGCCCCCAACCTCCCTGATCCCCCCATACAGCTATCTAACCCTCCCCCTACCTATTTGCCGCCATCTTTGGTACTGGCAGCTGTCTGCCAGTACCGAGTTTGGCCCCCCAAAAATTGTATTTTTTTTTATTATTAAAATGATATGTAGCTGCCTCCCCCCCCCCACAAGATCCTACCTCCCTTCCCTTATTAGATCCCTTGCCCAGCATCCCAGAGAGCCCCACCATCAATGTACATTAAAAAAATAATTGTGAAATCTTAAGATTTAGCGCTTGCGCGCGCAGACACCCCCACCCGTCCCCCCCGACCACTTCCACCGACTGACGGAGATATTGCCTTTGCAGGAAACTGAAGCCAGGACATCAATGGGCCGCCCATCCACCTCCCTGCTGCTGCTCCCACCCACCAATGATCTGCACCATCAATGCCCGATGCAGAGAGGGTCACAGAGTGACTCTCTCTGCATCGGTCGCTAAGAAAAGGTATTACAGTGATGCCTATTATTACAGTGATGTTATTGAGGCATCACTGCAACACCTTGAAAGCAGTTGGAGCTTTTCCACGGCAATTCCACCACTTGAAACCCGTGAGGACGTACAGGGTACGCCTTTGGTCACTAACTGACATTTTTGGTAGGACGTGTATAAAATGAAGTGAGCGCCTAAGGCTGAGGTGAATAAGTGTAAATGGTTTAATACAGACAATAATATGGGGCCTATTTAACAATGATCTGTCTGACCTGATCCGACAGTGCAGATCATGTCCGACAGACCTCGCTGTATGCGGAGAGCAGTATGCTCTCCGTATTCAGCATTGCACCAGCAGCTCTTATGAGCTGCTGGTGCAACGCCGCCCCTTGCAGATTCGCGGCCAATCGGCCGCCAGCAGGGGAGTGCCAATTGATTTGTGGTGATGTCTGTCCACCTGCTCAGAGCAAGCGGACAGGGTTATGGAGCAGCGGTCTTTAGACCGCTGCTTCATAACTGCGGTTTCTGGCGAGCCTGCAGGCTCGCCAGAAACACGGGCCCTCAAGCTCCATCCGGAGCTTGATAAATGGGTCCCTAAAAATTATCATATCATAAAACAACATGAAAAGTATAATAAAGTTAAAACAAACGATATAGTACAAATATGGTGAAGTCTCGTTGAATTATAGAAAAAGTCTCAGTGGAGGCCAATACACATAGAGGAGTCCCACATTAGGTATCCAATGGGAAAAAAAAATCTGTGCAAATAGTTGTGAAAATCCCGTGCACAAGTGATAAATGTGTCCAAAATTTCAAATGTAGTAGTTAATTCCAAATGCCAAATGATAAAAAATGGTTAAAAACTGTGATGATGCAGAAAAAGGTGGGTGTATAAAAATGTAAATCACAAAAAGTAAAAATCACAAAATGTAATAAACAAAAAAATCTAAAAAAAAAATATATATATATATCAGTGCTGGGTGACACAAAAATAAAAATAAGAATGAAAACAAAAATAAACAAATGGAAATAGGTGTAATCTTAATAGTGGAGTCCCATCTTGTTGGTGATAAACACTGAGTAATCCTGTGAAAAAACAAAAAGTACAATAGTGCAGAGTTGATTGAACACCTTATTAGGGTATTGAAAATATGCTTACCAGTAGTATGTTGATGCGTTTCGGCCTGTTAACAGGCCTTTCTCAAGACTTGGAAGAGACCTTGATGTGGCACCTGGGCTTGTCTCATTTGGCCAGATGCGGTAACTAACTCTTCCAGTTTTGCTTTTAATCTTAGCTGAGAGCTTGTGAGTGATTGCTGGACTTTCTCTGTGTGTTATATATATATATATATATATATATATATATATATATATATATATATATATATATATATATATATATATATATATATATATATAAAACCTAAAAACATGCTTAATACAAAATTTTAAAATTAAATAATTAAAAGACAACATATTCACTAACTAAATATTCTAATCGAATAGGAGAGGATTAAAATCTAACTCTGAGTTCAGACCATTTAGAAATAGAGTCCCCATATAATATATTAATTCATCTTCTTTTCTTAATATCAATTTTTCATAATTCGCTCATCTCCATTGTTTTTCTACTTTCTTAATACCCCAATATAAAAGATATTTAGTGTTATTATGGTGTACTTTTTTAAATGCTCATATAAATAGGTATCTTGGTCACCATTCTCTCAATATTCCATAGAAGTTCACGAATTTGAGTACAGAGGAATCTTGTCGTTTCCCCTAAGTACTGTAATTTATATGTACATTGAAATAAATAAATAACACCATGAACACTACATCTTATGATGTCAGTAATCTTATGTATCTTATTATTGTTTGTAGAAATACCTACTATGTTTACAAGTCTTTCAACTGTAACAAGGATAAAAGACACATAATACTCTACCTGTCAAAACACGGTCTTGTATGTTTTTTTTTTTAGAACTAAATTCACTTGGGGCCAAAATGTTCTTTAGATTGCTTGCCCTCCTGTAAATAAACTTTGGTCTATCAGTTATTTTGTCTCGTAAAATGGGGTCCTTCTTTATTACATGCTAATGTCTGTTTCTCAATTGCCCTATATTCGCAATTAACGTTTTTATAAATGGTACCTTTAGTTTTTCTTTGTCATTTGCCTCCTTAAGCTCAGTCAATACAGCTAATTCGATTTTCTCAGGGTCATATCCCCTTTCTAAGAAGCGTCCTTCTAGAACTTTTATCTGAGTTTCATACAGCTAGATTACGAGTTTTGAGCGCTATAGGGATTTTAACGACCGCCACAAATGCAGCGTTATTTCACCTCCATATAGCGCTGGTATTACAAGTTTTAAAAAAGCAGGCTTGTGCGGGCGATATGGTTGCGTTGATCTCCATACCGCACCGAAATCAAGCGCTGCTTTGACGTGCTCGTGCATGATTTTCCCATAGACATCAATGGGAAGAGCCGGCAAAAAAAAAGCCTAACACTTGCGATCACAGAATGAAAAGCTCTGTAACGCAGCCCCATTGATGTCTATGGGGTAATAAAAAGTTACGTTTAAACCTAACACCCAAACATAAACCCTGAGTCTAAACACCCCTAATCTGCTGCCCCTGACATCGCAGACACCTAAATACCATTATTAACCCCTAATCTGCCACCCCCAACATCACTGTCACCTACATAACCCGTAATCTCGATGTCGCGCCACTTTACTAAAGTTATTAATTCCTAAACCTCTGGCCTCCCACATCACTACCACTAAATAAATCCATTAACCCCTAACCCTACCGTAACTCTAACACTAACGTAACCCTAAGCCTAACACCACCTAAATTTAATATAATTAAAATACAGCTAAACTAAAGTTACAATCATTAACTAAATAATAACTATTTAAAACAATACAAACTTACCTGTAAAATAAAACCTAAACTAGCTACAATATAACGAATAGTTATATTGTAGCTAGCTTAGGTTTTTTTTTTATTTCACAGGTAAGTTTGTATTTATTTTAACTAGGTAGACTAGTTAGTAAATAGTTATTAACTATTTACTAACAACCTAGTTAAAATAAATACAAACTTACTTGTGAAATAAAACCTTACCTGCCTTACACTAAAACTTAACATTACAAAAAAAAATAAACACTTAAATTACTTAAAATAAAAATAACTAAATTACATAAAAAAACAAACACTAAATTACAAAAAATTAGAAACAAATTATCAAAAATAAAAAAGAATTACACCTAATCTAATAGCCCTATCAAAATAAAAACTACCAATGGCCCTTAAAAGGGCCTTTTGTGGGGTATTGCCCCAAAGATAACAGCTCTTTTACCTGTAAAACAAATACAATCACCCCCCCAACAGTAAAACCCACCACCCCCACAACCAACCCCCCCAAATAAAATAACTATCCAAAAAAACCTAAGCTCCCCATTGCCCTGAAAAGGGCATTTGTATGGGCATTGCCCTTAAAAGGGCATTTAGCTCTTTTACATGCCCAGACCCTAAACTAAAAATAAAACCCACCCACTATTCAGTCATTACGATCCTACCACTCTTATCAGCTGGCTTGATCGTAATATTTTTATTATTTCTTAATTAGATTATATATAACCCTTTGATTTGTGTGATTATATTTTACTACATCTCTTTGGAACTAGTTTCTCAAAAACTTCTAAGTTGCTTTCTTTATTCTAAAGAGGGTAAAATGATGATCTTGGTTTAGACTGTAACCCCTGACGATCCACTTACAGTTCTTTAGGTCCCGCTTGAAGGATCCATCCAGCCGGCAAAGTCCTCATCCAGGCGTCAAGAAGTCTTCATCCAGACGGCATCTTCTATCTTCATCAATCTGGGGCGGACCGGGTCCATCCTGAAGACATCCAGTGCGGAGCATCCTCTTCATATGGTCTCCGCCATACACTGGAACTTCAATGCAAGTGACGTCATCCAAGATGGCGTCCCTTGCATTCCTATTGGCTGAAAGATTTCAATCAGCCAATAGGATTAGAGCTGCTAAAATCCTATTGGCTTTCTCATAGTGTTTGGGATGTGCAAGGGCCTCGGTTTAGGGGTTAATAGGTAGTTTATGGGTGTTATTGTACTTTTTAACACTTTAGTTATGAGTTTTATGGTACAGCTTTGTAACGTAAAACTCATAACTACTGACTTTAGATGGCATTACTGATCTTGTGGTTATAGAGTGTACCGCTCACTTTTTGGCCTCCCAGGCAAACTCGTTATACCGGCGCTATGGGAGTCCCATTTTAAAAGTGCGGTACTGATGTTGTGTGACTGGCTAAAAGGTGTGCGGTACACCTATACCGAAAAGACTTGTAATAGCAGCGTTAGGGAAAATGAAGCGTTATGGGCCATTTTCATCTCCCTTCCATATAATTAACACATCATCAATGTATCATTTCAAAAGCACAAGGTTCACGCCTAATCCATGGGTATCTAAAAATCGTTTCTCATAAAAACCCATGAATAAATTGTTATAACTGGGTGCGAACCTTGTGCCCATCGCTGTTCCCTTAATTTGGATATATAGTTATTGAATGCGCAAACACATTGTTCATTAGAATAAATTCTATCCCCTGTAAAATAAAATCTCTTTGTTCCTACAACATGTTTGCATCCCTATTTAGATATAATTTTACTATTTCTAATCCTTTTTCATGAAGTATACTAGTGTAGAGAGCCGTAACATCACAGGTTGCAAGGATGAAATTCTCATGAAATTCTGATCCCAATTTATATCCCTCAATATATTTAATACTTAAGAAGTGTCTTTAAAATATGTTGGCAACTCTTTTGCGTAATTCTGTAAATAAATATATATGTATTGCGACAGATTGACTGTGATAGAACCTATTCCGGAAATGATAGGCCTTCCTATAGGTTTTGTCAGGTTTTTATGGATCTTTGTTAAAAAATTGAAAATGGCCATTCTTGGATGTTCTTGATATATGAAATTGAATTCTTTATTACTAAGCACATTTAAAGTGTTTGCCTCTTTTAGTAGTGTTTTAAACTTATTAAAAATAGTTTTGGTAGGATTCAATTTCAACTCTTTATAAGTTGTCTTTTCATCAAATAGCCGTTGGGATACTAGGAGATACTATTCAGTGTCCATAATTACGATCCTACCACTCTTATCAGCTGGCTTGATCATAATATTATTATTATTTCTTATTTAGATTATATATAACCCTTTGATTTGTGTGATTATATTTTACTACATCTCTTTGGAACTAGTTTCTCAAAAACTTCTAAGTTGCTTTCTTTATCCTAAAGGGTAGAAAGATGATCTTGGTTTAGACTGTAGGGATGTTACTTTTGTTGTGTGTTATTCTATTACACTAACACTCTATTGGATATTTTTAAAAATATCTTTTAGTGCTAATTTCTGTACAAACTTTGGTTGGTGCAAAGGATAAACCAAGTTTTAAAATGTGTTTTCTCTTTCTGTGATAATGGTGTTTTACTTAAAGGGACATGCCACCCACATTTTTTCTTTTATGATTTAGAAAGAGAATGCAAATTTAAAAAAATTTCTAATTTACTTCTATTATCTAATTTGCTTTATTCTCTTGATATTCTTTGATGAAAAGCATATCTAGATATGCTCACTAGCTGCTGATTGGTTGCTGCACATAGAAGCATCGTGTGATTGGCTCACCATGTGCATTGCTTTTTCTTCAACTAAGGATATTTAAAAAATGAAGCAAAATAAATAATGGAAGTAAATTGTAATGTTGTTTAAATTTATATTCTCTATCTGAATCATGAAAGAAAGGTTTTGGGTTTAGTGGCCCTTTAAATTAAAAATGCCTTTCTCATCTATTTCCATCTTTTTAGATTTTGCCCGATTTACCCCCTAGTATCTTTTTCTATTCATTTGTGGGGTTCTTGATATCAGACCCCTGTCTACAAAAATCAGTTGATGTTCCTTGAGAGGGTGGTTCAATCCCCTCATACCTTTCATTTGGCATATTACTTTGTTCCCCTCTTTCACTTGTTAATTGTGTATACCTATTAGTTAGAGGGACATTACAATCTTGCCTTGTCTTCCAAGAATATGACTTATGTCTATCATTAGAGTTAGGTCATTTAAACCATCCTCTTTGTTCCCATATGTCTTGTTTTTCATTTCTAAATGTATTAGTACTCCTATGTGTGTTATTCCAATACTGCTTATCTCTGTTATCCAAATTTAAATTCGATCCTCTTCAATTCCAAATTCCATATCTATTGGATTGTGGAACCTTCTATCATAATTTTCCCTTTGCCAGTTACTACCATTGGTATTTTCTCTCCTATAATGTGGACTATGATTCTCTTTATATTGTGAATGTGCACTAACTACATTACATGAGTTTTTCGTATAAGGTGGCTATAACATACAACCACTAGTATAGAGAACGCTATATGGAAAACACAGCACCATTTCCAATATTGCTGTGCACTAAATGCCAAGTCTATATGATTGGTCAAGGCTGAGTCACATGACTAGTGACGTAGAGGACCAGGGAATGCTCCAGATGAACCAGAGTCAGCCATGGGTAACAAGCTGCTGTTGAAACACAACGGTTGTAATATCAAGGCTGTTAGTACCGGACTGATCATAGGAGGTTCTGGTTCAAGGTGCCGCCACCAATTATCAACAGCTACAGGATCGGTAAGAAAGTTCACCACACTTCGAATGGAGACATGAAGGTAACAATTTCAGCTTCAGTTTGTCACTTATATAAAAAAGTGCACTGTATTGCATATGGACACATGAACTATTTGGTACCAATCACTTTTTTAACAACGAAGATTCATCATCTTTTTTTATTTTTGAAGGTGTTATTTATGAACTTTTTGTGGACATTCATTTTCATTTTCAAATAGCAACCTGTTAACCAATTATCGGTTGGCTTAGTTATTTTATTTAAATATAATTTAGTTAATTGATGAGACGTCCTCTATTTCACTCTTAGATCTAATAAATGTTATTTCTTTATTAATATCAGTATTCACTAATGTTTTGCTAAGTGTTTACATTTAAGTGTTATTATTTCTCATAACTAGTATTTCTCATAGGTATTAACCATTTGCGCTTTTTTTCATCGCTTTGTCTCACTCTTTTCCTTTTAGTAGAAGAAATAGTCAAGATGGCCCATTAGTAGTTATGGAAACATAATAAACTAGGTACATACAAATGCTAAATAATATGCTTCCTACAAAGCAACGATTAATGTAAAATGATGATTATCTGACCTAATAGTATCCAGCATTATGGAGTAATAAAATGTTGGTACAAGGATCAAACGGGGCTTTTAGCTGTACTGAAATATGCAATCACATTATATTCTCCTCTTTCAAATGAGGGTCCTTTTGAACCTGTAAATGTAAATTAACAGAACAAATCATTGGTCATAACCATATAGTGTAAATCAACTTATGGGAGAAAATGGGTTCATTCTAGTTCAGCAGCGTGTAGGAAGTGCTAGTTCAGCAGCGTGTAGGAAGTGTTAGTTCAGCAGCGTGTAGGAAGTGCAGCAAACAGCTTGTAACAGAAGAACCAACATAATATTTTCTTTGTTGGATGGCCTTTCAGATTTCAGAAGCTAGCCTTTCCATTAAACAGTGGTGCTAAAATATGTTGGAAATATTTAATGTGAATCAAAAGAAAAACTTTAGCATTTTGCTATACTGTAGATGCAAAAAAAGCTTGTCTTAAACCTTGGCAAGAATGTAGCTTATGTCCTTCATCTTGTATAAAAGTACTAGTCCTAAAGCCCGTGTACATGGGCCATTTTTTTGCAGTACAGCAGTCCCACCCCTTGCTCTCTCTCTCTCCCCCCTCTCTTTTGCTCTCTCTTTCCCCCCTCTCTTTTTCTCTCTCTCTCTCTCCCCCTTTCTTTTGCTATCTCCCCCTATCATTTGTGTTTGCTCTCTCCCCCGCCTCTCTTTTGCTCTCTCTCTTCCCCCCATATTTTGCTCTCTCTCTCTCCCCTCTCCCTTGCTCTCTCTCTCTCCCCCCTCTTTTTTGCTCTCTCTCCCCCCTCTCTTGCTCTCTCTCTTCCAAATCTCTTTTGTGCTCTCTTTCTCCCCGCTCTCTTTCTCCCCCCTCTCTTTTGCTCTCTCTCGCCCTCTCTTTTGCTCTCTCTCTCTCTCTGTCTCTACCCCTCCCCCTCTCTTTCTCTCTCTCTCCCCTCCTCTTTTGTTCTCTCTCCCCCCTTTGCTCTCTACTCTCTCTTTTGCACTCTCTCACAGCCACGCCCACTCCCACCCGCCAACTCCCACCGACCACGCCCATCACCCCTCCCGTCCAGTCACGCCCCTTCACCACGGCGGTCCTACTTGACCACGCCCCCTCATCATGGCCGCATCACGGAGCTCCCACCCGGCCTCTCTGCAGCTGCTGTCTGATCCTTGCCAGTCTCTACTGCGCATGACAGCTTTGGACAAACATACCTGGCCTTTTATATTATAAGATTGAGTTTTATATATAAAACAATTCCCATGTGTGCATTGTGTGGTATGTTTTACAATTGGTAATTTTTGCTTGAAGACTATAACCTAGATTACGAGTTTTGAGTGCTATAGGGAAATTAACAAACGCAACAAAAGTGGCGTTATTTAATCCCCTATAGCGCTGCCATTACAAGTTTTAAAAAAGCAGGCTTGTGCGGGCGATATGGTGCTTTTAAGCTCCATACCACACCAAAAACAAGCGCTGATTTGACGTGCTCGTGCACGCTTTCCCCATAGACGTCAATGGGAAAAGCGGGACAGAAAAAAAGTCTAACACCTGCGATCGTGGAAAGAAAAGCTTCCGTAATGCAGCCCCATTGATATCTATGGGAAAAAAAACCTAATGTTTAAACCTAACACCCTAACATAAACCCTACATCTAAACACCCCTAATCTGCTGCCCCCGACATCGCAGACACCTGCCTACAGTTATTAACCCCTAATCTGCCACTCCCGATATCGCTGCCACCTAAATAAAGGTATTAACCCCTAATCTGCCCCTCCCGATATCGCCGCCACTATACTAAAGTTATTAACCCCTATTCCCCTGCACCACAACATCGCCCACACTATAATAAATCTATTAACCCCTATTCCACTGCTCCCCGACATCGCCGCAACTAAATAAAGCTATTAACCCCTAAACCTTTGGCTTCCCACATCGCTACCACTAAATAAACCTATTAACCCCTAAACCGCCAGCCCCCCACATCGCAACAACCTAAATTAAACTATTAACTCCTAAATCTAACCCTACCAATAAACCTAACCCTAACACCCCCTAACTTTAACATAATTAAAATAGATCTAAATTAAATTTACAATTATTAACTAAATAATACCTATTTAACTAAATACTTACCTGTGAAATAAAACCTAAGCTAGCTACAATATAACTAATAGTTATATTGTAGCTAGCTTAGGTTTTATTTTTATTTCACAGGTAAGTTTGTATTTATTTTAACTAGGTAGACTAGTTAGTAAATAGTTATTAACTATTTACTAACTACCTAGTTAAAATAAATACAAACTTACCTGTGAAATAAAACCTAAGCTGCCTTACACTAAAACCTAACATTGAAAAAATAAAAACCTAACATTACAAAAAATAAAAAAACCTAAGTTAAACAACTCTTTTGCTACAAAAACAAACACCCCTTAACGGTATGCAAACCCCTCTACTCATATCACGGTATGCAAACCCCCTCCCCCCCAAACTACCAAGGGCCCTTAAAAGGGCCTTTTGGGAGCCCTTAAAATGGCCTTTTTTAAGGCATTGCCCTAAGTTAAACAGCTCTTTTGCTACAAAAAATAAAAAAAAAACACCCCTAACAGTATACAAACCCCCACCCCCCAAACTACCAAGGGCCTTTAAAAGGGACTTTGGGGGGTCTTAAAAGGGCCTTTTGTAGGGCATTGCCCTAAAGATAATAGCTCTTTTCGTACAAAAGAAAAACAAACATCCCCTAAAAAAATTACCCTGTTCAAAATTATTATGCAAATACTATTTCAGTGTCACAAAGATTAAATATTTTTTTTCAGTTTAACTCATGGATGGCATTGTGTCTCGGGGCTCTTTTGATCACTGAAAACAATCTCGGACACCTGTGATAATTAGATTGCCAGGTGAGCCCAATTAAAGGAAAAACTACTAAAGGAGGGTGTTCCACATTATTAAGCAGAGCACCATTTTCAAGCAATATGGGGAAGAAAAAGGATCTCTCTGCTGCCGAAAAGAGTGAAATAGTTCAATGCCTTGGACGAGGTATGAAAGCATTAGATATTTCACGAAAACTTAAGCGTGATCATCGCACTTTTAAGAGATTTGTGGCTGATTCAGAGCACAGATGGGTTCGTGCAGATAAAGGCACATTGAGGAAGATATCTGCCAGATCCATGCATCAGATCAAGAGAGCAGCTGCTAAAATATCATTTACATAGCAGAAAACAGATATTTGAAGCTGCTGGTGCCTCTGGAGTCCCACGGACATCAAGGTGTAGAGTCCTCCAGAGTCTTGCAACTGTGCATAAACCTTCCATTCGGCCACCACTAACCAATGCTCACAAGCAGAAACGGCTGCATTGGGCAGAAAAATACATGAAGACTAATTTTCAAGCAGTCCTGTTCACTGATGAGTGCCGTGCAACCCTGGATGGTCCAGATGGATGGAGTAGTGGATGGTTGGTGGACGGCCACCCTGTTCCAACATCAGCAAGGAGATGGTGGAGTCATGTTTTGGGCCGGAATCATGGGAAGAGAGCTGGTCGGCCCCTGCAGGGTCCCCGAAGGTGTAAAGATGACCTCTGCAAAGTATATGGAGTTCCTGACTGACCACTTTCTTTCCTGGTACAGAAGGAAGAACTATTGTTTCCGTAATAAAATCATCTTCATGCATGACAATGCACCATCTCATGCTGCAAAGAATACCTCTGCATAAATGGCTGCTATGGGGATAAAAGGAGAGAAAGTCATGGTGTGGCCTCCATCCTCCCCTGACCTCAAATCCTATTGAGAACCTTTGGAGCATCCTCAAGCAAAAGATCTATGAGGGTGGGAGGCAGTTTACATCCAAACAGCAGCTCTGGGAGGCTATTCTGACATCTTGCAAACAAATTCAAGCAGAAACTGTCCAAAAACTCACAAGTTCAATGGATGCAAGACTTGTGAAGATGCTATCAAATAAGGGGTCCTATGTTAAAATGAAACATGACCTGTTAAAATGTTTAAAAATTTTAAATGTTGTTCAAAGTTTGATTGAAATAGTTTTTGATTTCAGTCAATATGCTGCAAACACAACAAATGACAATTTTCAGTTCTTTACAACCTATAAAGTGTTTTGAAACTTACTGTGCATAATAATTTGGAACAGTGCATTGTAAGATTTTTTTTTTGAAAAAAAATACTGTTATCATTAGGAGGTTTGTTCAATAAAATTTGAATAGTACTCTTAATAGTTGATAACATGAGAATTATGCTGACTGTTGTTTACATCAATTATTTAGGTAAATGAGAAAGATATCTTTGGCATAATAATTTGGAACAGGGTGTACACAAAATAACAAAACATTTTCCAAAATAATAAAAATTATTCCTATTTTATTACCCAAAAAAACCACCCCAAAATAAAATAACCTAATCTAGAATAAACTGCTAATGGCCCTTAAAGGGCCTTTTGTAGGGCATTGCCCTAAAGATATCAGCTCTTTTTCTGAAAAAAAAAAAAAATACAAATACCCACTAACATTACAAACCCCCACCCCCCCCAACCCACAAAATTTAAAAAACTATCTAAAAACCTAAGCTACCAATTGCCCTGAAAAGGGCATTTGTATGGGCATTGCCCTTAAAAGGGCGTTTAGCTCTTTTACTGCCCAAACCCTAATCTAAAAATAAAACCCACCCAAAAAACCCTTAAAAGACCTAACACTAACCACAAGATGATTCACTTACAGTTTTTGAAGTCCCGCTTAAACGATCTTCATCCCGGCGGAGAAATCCTCATCCAGACGGCAAGAAGTTTTCATCCAGACAGCCTCTTCAATCTTCATCTCGGCGGAGAAGTCCTCATCCAAGCGGCGAGAAGTCTTCATCCAGGTGGCCTCTTCAATCTTCATCCAGACGGCATCTTCTATCTTGATCCCGGCGGCGTGGAGCGGGTCCATCCTGAAGACATCCAGCACGGAGCATCCTTTTATTATATTTCGTTGTGGGGGGCTTTCGATTTAGGGGTTTATAGGTTTATTATAGTGGCAGCGGTGTAGGGCTTAATAACTTTAGTATATTGGGGCGATGTGGGCGGACGGCAGATTAGGGGTTAATAATATTTAAATAGTGTTTGCAATGCGGGAGGGCGGCGGTTTAGGGGTTAATAACTTTAGTATAGTGGTGACGATGTCGGGGGGCGGCGAAATAGGGGTTAATAAAACATTTTACTGGTGGTGATGTTGGAAGCAGCAGATTAGGGGTTAATAAATTTATTATAGTGTTTGCGATGCTGGAGGGCCTCGCTTTAGGGGTTAATAGGTAGTTTATGCGTGTTAGTGTACTTTTTAACACTTTAGTTATGAGTTTTATGTTACAGCTTTGCAGCGTAAACTCCTATCTACTGACTTTAGATAGCGGTTCGGATCTTGTCGTTTTAGGCTGTAACTCCTTTTTTTTTAGCCTCGCCGCAAAACTCGTAATACCAGCGCTATGGGAATCTCATTAAAAAACGTAATTTCTTACCACTGCAGTACTGATGTTGCGTTACAGGCTAAAAGGCTTGGGGTACACCTATACCGGCAAGACTTGTAATGACTGATGCGCTATTTTAATGCTGAAAATACCATATTTTAGCGTTAAGAGCCGTAACGCACAACTCGTAATCTAGCTGTATGTGATCTAAAATTTGCAGTATAAACCAGGTCACTGTACACTGTGCATTGTTTTTTGTAGGATGGTGCAGATAATCTCTCATTACAAGACTGGAAAGGAAATTGCTTGCAAAACAGACTTGCGCTACTGCATATGATTTATGCTTATATAGGGCTAGATTACAAGTGGAGCAATATTTAGCACTTTGCTAGACAGAGGCTTTTTTAAAGTAAAACGTTTGCTCGCAATTGAAACCCTATGCATGCTAACCAAATATCGCGACCACTTTAACCTATTCTCCTCATAGAAGTCAATGGAGAGCGCATAAGAAAAAACCTAAAACCTATAGCTTGCGCTAACCCAACAGGAGTTATTCATTTTACACATTACAATCTTCTTCACATACAGAACAATGTACTTTTTATTGTAAATCCATATTTCTATATATATATCTGTATATACCTATAGCTGTATATCTATTCCTATAGATATATAGGTATAGATATCTATTTTAAATAATATTATCAGATATATATACAACAACATTTTAAATTAGGGAGAGGTAAAAGGTGAGTTTAAAATCCTCCACTACGCAGAAAATAGAGAAAATAACTCATTGTGTAGTTCATTAACAAATCTAGACAAGCCTTCTGGCCTGTCTATACTCATATATATATATATATATATATATATATATATATATATATATATATATATATATATATATATATATATATATATATATATATTTATATATATATATATATATATATATACTGTATATATGTATTCAATAATTAAAAGTACATTATTTTCTATGTGAAGAACATAGGAATGTAAAAGATGCGTAACGCGCATCACGGTTTGCAATTAAGGTCTAACGGGGTCGGGTTAGCACACATGAAGAATTGCTAACTTCAATGTGCGTTATTGAAATATTAATAAAAAAACACTATATAAATATATTTTGTGGATTATTTAGAATGTTTTACAGTATGTGTAATAGTTTTTAATAATTTTTAAAATATTTTTTATTTAATATTTCAATTGCCTTGAAGTTAGCAACTCTTTTAATGTGCACTAACCCAGCCGTGTTAAAGATAAATCGCGAACCCTGATGCACGTTACGCATATTTTACATTCCTATGTTCTTCACATACACCTAGATTACAAGTTTTACGGTATAGAGGGTGCGAAATGAACGCAACAAAAGTTGCGTTATTTCACCCTCCATAGCGCTGCCATTACAAGTTTCCAAAAAGCCCCCTTGTGCATGAGATCTGGTGGGGATGAGCTTCATACTGCACAAAATCCAAGGGCTGCTTTGAGGTGCTCATGCACGCTTTCCCCATAGACATCAATGGGGAGAGAGTGTTAGAAAAAAAACTAACACCTTAAGCGCGGAATGGCGATCGCCGTAACGCAACCCCATTGATGTCTATGGGGAATAAAAAGTTACGTTTAAACACCGTGACATAAACCCCACGTCTAAACACCCCTAATCTGCCGCCCCCAAAATCGCTGACAACAAAATAGATATTAATCCCTATTCCGCTGCTCCCCGACATTGCCGCCACTATAATAAAGTTATTAACTCCTATTCACCCGCACCCCAACATCGCCAACACTATAATAAAGCTATTCCGCCGCTCCCCAACATCGCCACCACTAAATAGTTATTAACCCCTATATTTCTGGCCTCCCACATCACCGTCACTAAATAAACCTATTAACCCCTAAACTGCCAGCCCCCCACATCGCAAAAAAATAAATATAACTATTAACCCCTAAACCTAACAACCCCCTAACTTTAAATTAAAATTACAATATCCCTATCTTAAAATAAATAAAAACTTACCAGTGAAATTAAAAAACCCTAAGTTTAAACTAACAATTAACCTGACATAACTATTATACTAAAATTAAAATAACTACAAATTAAATAAACTAAATTACACATTAAAAAAAAACTAACACTACTAAAAAATTGTAAGTCTAAAATTACAAAAAATAAAAAATACTAAATTACAAAAAATAAGAAACACGAAAGTATGAAAATAACAAACAAAATTATCCAAAATAAAACCAATAACACCTAATCTAATAGCCCTATAAAAATAAACCCCCCCCCCCCAAAAAAAAAAAACCTAGCCTACAGTAAACTACCAATAGCCCTTGAAAGGGTCTTTTGTAGTGCATTGCCCTAAAGATATCAGCTCTTTTACCTGCAAAAAAAATACAAAAAGCCCCCAACAGTAAAACACACCACCCAACTATCCCCCAAAAATAAAAGCCCTAACTCTAATAAAAACCTAAGATACCCATTGCCCTGAAAAGGGCATTTGTATGGGCATTTAGCTATTTTAAAAAAAGCCCAAACCCAGCTAAAAAAACTAAAAAAAAAAAACTACTACTAACCCCAGACGATCCACTTACAGTTTCTGAAGTCCGGACATCCAGGCGGCGAGGTCTTCATCCATCCAGGCAGCATCTTCTATCTTCATCCAGGCGGCATCTTCTTTCTTCATCCCGGCGGTGTCTTCTATCTTCATCCCGGCGGCGCAGAGCAGGTCCATCCTTGAAGACATCCGGTCACCGCTGTACACTGAATCTTCAATGCAAGGGAACTTTTTCAAAATGGCGTCCCTTGCATTCCTATTGGTTGATTTGATTTTTGAAATCCTGAGAGCTACTGAAATTATATTGGCTATTCAAATCAGCCAATAGAATTTCAGTAGCTCTCATCCTATTGGCTGATTTGAACAGCCAATAGGATTTCAGTAGGATATTCATACATATACAATAACACATAAATTGATAGCTAATATATTATAGATGATCCCAGAGTGAGAAACAAAAAACAATCTATATGTGAACAACATAGTACATACATATAAGACAATAACAACAAACATTAGTACATACATATAAGACAATAACAACGGGCTGCAGGCACCTCTCTTGTCCAAACCTTGTGACTCTACAGTATAATTCGGCACTAAATTCGGCACTAAAATCAACACTTGACAAAACTGCACCCTCCACTCTTCGACGTACATCGAGTGACGTACATTAATCACTCGACGGCAACCGTGGCGCACTAAACAAACCAGATATCTTCAGCGATGCTCATGGGCTGCTGAACAGCAGTGGAGGAAATCACACACCTTTGCTGATTTCCAACATTATAAATTCACCCTTAAGTTCTACTACTCTGCGCTCAGCCTGGCCAAACAAGTCTATTTCTCCTCCCTTGTGACATCTCACGCATCCAACCCCAGAAAACTGTTCTCAACCTTTAACTCCCTTCTACGTCCGCCTGCCCCCCCCCCCCCCTGCCCACTACCAACCTCACTGCTCAAATTATTGCTGATCACTTCAAAAATAAAATTGACACCATTAGAAAAGAGATCTGCACCTCGCACCCTGCAAACCCAGCGATCCTACCCACCCCTTCTATTAACAAAAATCTATGCTACTTCCCTCCTTTAAAAGAGGAAGAAGTCTCTGCACTCCTATCCTTGGCTCATCTCACAACCTGCCCACTTGACCCTATTCCTTCACGACTTATTCCCTCTCTCTCTGCTTCACTAACCCCTACCCTAACTCATCTCTTTAACCAATCTCTCACTGCTGGCACATTTCCTGACACATTCAAGCATGCGTCAATCCAATCCTAAAAAAGCCCTCGCTTGACCCCTCCACACCTTCTAACTATCGACTGGTCTCCTTACTTCCCTTTGCTTCAAAATTATTGGAACGACTAGTCTATAATCGGCTAACTCAATTTCTCACAACTAACTCCTTACTTGATCCACTACAATCTGGTTTCCGCCCTAAACACTCAACAGAAACCGCTCTTGCTAAAGTAACAAATGACCTATTATCAACTAAAGCAAAATGCCATTACTCCTTACTAATTCTTCTTGACCTGTCGACAGCTTTTGACACAGTTGACCATCCTCTCCTCCTAAAAATATTACATTCATTTGGCATCCGAGACACAGCCCTCTTCTGGTTTGCATCATATCTTTTAAACTGCTCGTTTTCAGTTTCCTTTAACAACATATCTTATGATCCTATGCCTCTCTCAGTTGGAGTACCGCAAGGCTCTGTCTTGGGCCCCTTGCTTTTCTCTCTTTATACATCCTGCCTTGGAAAACGTATAGCCTCCTTTGGATTCTAGTACCACCTATATGCTGATGATACCCAAATCTATCTTTCCTCTGCTGATATCTCTCCCTCTTTACTCAACCAGATTTCTGACTGCCTCTCTGCAATTTTCTCTTGGATGTGTTCACACTACCTCCAACTCAATCTGTCCAAAACTGAGCTGCTTCTTATCCCCCCCCCTCTTCGAGACATCCGACACCTGACATTTCTCTGATGGTTGGAGACTATTCTCAACACTTCACCCCAGGTCCGGTGCCTTGGGGTCACACTAGACTCAGAACTCACATTCAACCCACATGTACAAATGCTTACCAAATCCTGCCGTTCACACCTACGTAACATTTCCAGAATTCGTCCCTTCCTTACTCAAAAAACTACAAAAATACTTATTCATTCCCTCATCCTGTCACGCATTGATTATTGCAATCTACTCCTAAATGGCCTTCCAAAACACCTCCTCTCCTCCCTCCAATCTATTATGATAGCTTCTGCTAGATTCATCCACCTAAGTCGACGATCTACATCAGCTGCTCCGCTCTGCCAGTCTCTACACTGGCTCCCCATACACTCCAGAATACAATTTAAAGTATTAGCCCTAACCTACAAAGCACTCAACAGTCTAACTCCCAACTATATTTCCTCTCTCATCGTGAAATATTCCCCATCCCGTCCTCTTCGATCAACCTCTGACCTACGTCTCTACACTCTTGTTATCTCTACATCCCACTCCCGCCTCCAAGACTTTGCACGTGCTGCTCCTGTCCTCTGGAACTCTCTACCCCGCTCCATCAGACTGTCTCTAACCTTGTATAGCTTCAGACGATCCTTGAAAACCCACCTATTGAGAGAGGCTTACCATCTCTCCTCCATCCCGCATCCGTACCAAACTAATACATGTACATGAACTGCCTGACTCACTGTTGCAAATACAACCGATGTAACAAGCTACCCCAACCTTATGTCTCTGCACCCTAAACCTATAGACTGTGAGCTCTCCGGAGCAGGGCCCTCTTCCTCCTGTGCTAGATTTGTTTAGTTTTGTTATGTTTTGTATTTTATCACAAATCTTTGTCAGTGTATACCCCTATCATTGTACCCAGCGCTACGGAATTTGGCAGCGCTATACAAATAAATGATAATAATAATATAATACATTTCATATGGCAGCTGATAATAAGCCCCCAGTTGTGTTACATCGCAACTCACACTGCGGATCAAATAGGAAGTCAAAGAGTGTTCTGTTTAAATACTAATAGCAAGTGATCTCAAATAAAATATAAGAGCAGTCATATAGATCTCGTAAAACTTAACAAGAGTTATATGGCACCACACAGAGCACGAAGTTGCGGCGAACCCAGCTCAAACCCTAGTTACATAACAGGGCCCTATAAGCAATTAGATATGTATAGCTCATGTATAGCTCATACCCGTATCAATAGTGTCACAGATCGTTTAGCCGAGTATAAGTGCTGCGTGTTCCGGCTCTGAGAAACAACCAGAGTGTCAGCGTGGGAGAGTAAAAAACTATACAGTCAGTCACAGCGGTGGGGGGGGAGGGGCCTCTCTGATCAAGTATATCAAGAAAGCCAGAGGGGCGTGTTATTAAGTGTAAGGACTATATACTGGCCTAGATATGAGATACAGCTGTATATGATAGAGAGCAAAAAGCATGAGAGAATATAAGTAACAATATACTGAAACAGGCACTATATCTATCCGTATATACTGTAAATGTCTACAGGGAACCGGACATAATCCCAATAGTAGATGTGCTCACAGATATAGAATATAAGGAGCACATAAGCAGAGTGTAGGCCTGTCAGTGCAGTCACAAGGGCCCTAAGTGTGAATAACTGTCAAAGGGGGTAATGGTGTTACACTACCCCAAAGGAAACAGGGACGGTCCCTGTCAGAGTACAAACTTAAGCGCAAAGGTAGAGTAGTATATGCGAGCCTCACATACCAGAGATACGGGCAGTATGGATACACATAATATCCCCATAATAATAGTAGTGGTAAATAAAAAAGTAGTGGTCAATGAAAAAGTACATTGACAGGTCAAATGTCCAAGAGGAGGGTAGGGCGTAAAGGCAGACAAATGGGTCAACAAATTTATAAGAAGCAGTGCCAATCATTGCCCATGTTCAATCTCTTCGGATGCAAATCCATTCAGCTTCCTTCTGTAGTAGCAGTTTATGCCTGTCACCGCCCCTCCTTAATGGGGGTATGTGATCAATAAGCATGAATCTGAGGTCCTTCACTGTATGGCCTTGTTCCATGAAGTGCCTAGCGACCGGCTGGTCGCTCTTCCCTTTGTCAATAGCTGCCCATATGGCACTTCTGTGATTGGCCATACGTTTTTTATATCATCACTGGTTTTGCCAATGTAGAATAGACCACAAATGCAGTTCAGCATATAATTGACAAACTTTGTGGTGCAGCTAAGGTGCTATTTAATTCTATACCTTTGGTTGTTGTGGGGGTGTCTAAAGTGGCTGCCTTGTAACATGGAATTACAGGTAGTGCAACTGGGGCATTTGAATAAACCAAGTCTGGTAGAGATGTTGCCACAGTCTGTGCTGTAGCTCCTGATGGGGTCAGTCACCATGAGAATGTCCCTCAGGTTCCTGCCACGTTTGTATCCAATTCTGGGTGGATCATGCTTACTGTAGGGCAGTGACGTGTCCGTGCTTACTATCTCCCAGTGTTCCTTGAGAGTAGTGCACAAGCCACTAGATTTGGGGGTAAAGGTGGTAATGAAATTACTCCTAGGTGGTTTCAAAGTGGGCACTCTACAGGTGGGCAAAGATCCGTCTATCGCAGCTGTCACTGCTGTCTGGATGACACAATCGTAGCCCTGTCATAGCCCCTAGCTGCAAATTCATCAGAAGTGTTGTTGCGTACACCCGAAGCATTTGGGCCTTTGGTATCGCCTTGATGAGGGACCGTGGGTGGCAGCTGGAGGCATGAAGGATAGAGTTTATGTCAGTCTCCTTCTTGTATAGTGTTTTACCCAAACTGGTTCCTTCTTTGTAGATCCTAAGGTCCAAAAAATCAACCTGCTGACAACTTGCACACACCTTCAGTTTCACCTGCTCATTAAAGGGAAAGTCAAGTCCAAAAAAACTTTCATGTTTCAAATAGGGCATGTAATTTTTTATTTATTTTTTATTTATTTTTTTATTGAGGTTAAGATCACAATACAACATGTATGTAATACATCATCAAAAATGCATAAATACCAGAGAAAAATATTAACAATATACACATCATGACAAACATATTATTATTTCTGTTGCATCACAGAAACAAAATAGAAAGAAAAAGAAATAGTCTCAACCTCATTTTTTCTATTTTTCCCTAGCTTTGGGATATTCATATCAAACAGGTAAAGCATAATGATATAGTGCTTATTCTTTTTCACAAAATACTAATGTAAATTAAACTTTCAGATGCAACATATACCATGATTTACATCATTTTGTCATACTATAAATTAACAGCCAAAACAATAGTTAAATTTTACCCTTTACTTCCCTTTCCGTCTTAAATCAATTATTCATATGAAAATCAGCCAGCCTACCATACCTAATCCACTAAGGGAGAAAGGGCCTAACCAACCCAACAGCACTAGGCGTAATAGCATCAAACACAACATATAACCATCAACAGAGGAGAAAAAAAAAAAAAAAAAACACGAAAAGAGGAGGGGGGGGGGGGGGGCCGAGAGATGAGCAAGGGAGACTACCATAGTCCCAGGAGTACCAGTTCTGAGTTCCTAAATGGGTATATCAAATGTTCTCTTTCATTCAATGGAAATATTTTAATGAAAGTTGTCCATTTTTTAAAGAAACCTTCAATGTCATTCTCTTCTTCTATGTCGGTGTCTATTTGTTCTATCATATATTGTTTTTTTAGGCAATTTTTAAGCTCATTTATACTGGGGCTTGCCCTTCCTTTCCATTTTTTGAAAATTAAATATCTTGCCGCTAGAATAATCATATTAACTATTTTATTATGCTTCCGGAGGTCTTTCGTTGCTTCCCATAGAAGGATTACAGAAACTATGTCCAACCTCAGAGAAAAGATTTTTAAAACTTGATTAATCCAGTATAGGGCATGTCATTTTAAACAACTTTCCAATTTACTTTTATCACCAATTTTGCTTTGTTCTCTTGGTATTCTTAGTTGAAAGCTAAACCTAGGAGGTTCATATGCTAATTGAAGCCCACCTCTAATCTAAATGCATTTTGATAGTTTTTCACTACTAGAGGTCATTAGTTCACGTGTTTCATATAGATAACATTGAGCTCTTGCACGTGAATTTACCATGGAGACAGCTCTGATTGGCTAAAATGCAAGTCTGTCAAAAGCACTGAAATGAGGGGGCAGTCTGCTGAGGCTTAGATAAAAGGTAATTACAGAGGTAAAATGTGTATAATTATAACTGTGCTGGTTATGCAAAACTGGGGAATTGGTAATTAAGGGATTATCTATCTTTTAAAACAACAACAATTCTGGTGTTGACTGTCCCTTTAAGTGCATTCAGGCTATTTGTCCAGTCCATAAACTGCTACTACAGAAGGAAGCTGAATGGATTTATAAACTTGATACTGTTCATCCGAAGGGATTGAACATGGGCAATGATTGGCACTGCTTCTTATAAATTTGTTGACCCATTTGTCTGCCTTTACGCCCTACCCTCCTCTTGGACATTTGACCTGTCAATGTACTTTCTTATTGACAACTACTTTTTTATTGACCACTACTATTATTATGGCGATAAGCTCTATTATGTGTATCCATACTGCCCGTATCTCTGGTATGTGAGGCTCACGTATACTACTCTACCTTTGCGCTTGTTTGCCCTCTGACATGGATCTTCCCTGTTTTCTTCGGGGTAGTGTAACACCATTACCCCCTTTGACAGTTATCCACACTTAGGGCCCTTGTGACTGCACTGACAGGCCTACACTCTGCTAATGTGCTCCTTATATTCTATATCTGTGTGCACATCTACCATTGGGATTATGTCCGGTTCCTTGTAGACATTTATGTACGGATATAGTGCCTGTTTCAGTATATTGTTACTTATATTCTCTCATGCTTTTTGCTTTCTGTCATATACAGCTGTATTTCATATCTAGGCCAGTATATAGTTTTATGTGACCATAAATACTGTACTCTAGGTATTTGTCATCTTGTCGTTCCCCCTAGCTCCTTGTCTACATATTCGTACGTTCTGAATATCTTGTAGTATACACTGTTGCCCACTTAGGCGTGCATACATGACTTGGAGTCCTTACACTTAATAACAAGCCCCCTGTGGCTTTCTTGATATACTTGATCAGAGAGGCTGACGCTTTGGTTGTTTCTCAGAGCCGGGACACGCAGCACTTGTACTCGGCTAAACTATCTGTGACACTATTGATACAGGTATGAGCTATACATGAGCTATACATATCTAATTGTTTATAGGGCTCTGTTAGGTAACTAGGGTTTGAGCTGGATTCTCCGCAACTTTGTGCTCTGTGTGGTGCCATATAACTGTTGTTAAAGGGACACTAAACCCACATTTTTTTCTTTCATGATTCAGATAGAGAATACAATTATAAACAACTTTCCAATTTACTTCTATTATCTAATTTGCTTAATTTGTTAGATATCCTTTGCTGAAGAAAGAGCAATGCACATGAGAGAGCCAATCACATGAGGCATCTATGTGCAGCAACCAATCAGCAGCTACTGAGCCTATCTAGATATGCTTTTCAGCAAAGAATATCAAGAGCATGAAGCAAATTAGATAATAGAAGTAAATTAGAAAGTTGTTTAAAACTGCATGCTCTTTTTAAATCATGAAAGAAAAAAATTGGGTTTAATGTCCCTTTAAGCTTTACGAGATCTATATGACTGCTCTTATATTTTATTTGAGATCGCTTGCTATTAGTATTTAAGCAGAACACTCTTTGACTTGATATTTGATCTGCACTGTGAGTTGCGATATAACACTACTGGGGGCTTATTCTCAGCTACCATAGGAAATGTATTATACACAGTGCCTGCAGCCCATTTGTTGTTATTGTCTAATATGAATGTACTAATTAATCGTATATGATCGGGTTAATTGACACTAATTGACACCCCCTGCTAGCAGCTGATTGGCCACGAATATGCAGGGGGCGGCATTGCACAAGCAGTTCACCAGAACTGCTTGTGCAATGATAAATGCCGACAGCGTATGCTGTCGGCATTTAGCGGTGTCTGGCGGACATGATCGCTACAGCGGATCATGTCCGCCAGACACATGATTAATCGGCCCCTTAATTTGTGTTATGCAAGCTGTTGCTGACTCTCTGAGAAGGTGTGGTGCACGGGCACTCACAGCATATGTGTGTATTCCACTGAAAAACAGTAATACCTTTTACTATAAGCATATTTTTGCTAATGGTAGTATATTGCAAAAATGCTGCCATTAAAAATGTAAATGCACATTTGTGTTGACCTTTCTGTCCCTTTAAAGGGACATAATACTCAAAATTAGCATACACATGAGTGAGTGCATTCCATTATTGAATGAAACCATTGTTCTGCAGATGTATGAGCAAAATGCTTCTGCTAAAAGCTGTCGTATTCTGGAAGAGTGTGTGCCACATACCTAGATATACTCTGTGCACCCACATTTTACAAATGCAGCTCATAGAGCTGGCAAAGACGTTTATCTTGTGATGACAACTTGGTTATTGCTGACACACATAAGCTGCCCCTGGCTGTCTGACCAGGCACTGTGTTTGAATGCTGGGGCACTGCACATATGTACATATCCTTCACCTGTGCAATGTGAAAACGGTCTCTAAAATAGATATCTTTTACTAAAATATACTCAGGCATTTTAATCAGGGGACTTATATCTCTAATTCGTTGTTATAAGAGTTCATAGAGCATTTCATCAATTGTAACGCATACATATATTTATTATAAATATACCAAATTATTACTATATTCTACTTAAAGAGACATGAAACTCAAACTGTTGCCTTCTTTATTCAGATATAGCTTATGATTTTAACCCCTTAACGACCGAGGACGTGCAGGGTACGTCCTCTAAAGGATGTCAGTTAACGACCAAGGACGTACCCTGCACGTCCTCAGTCTAGAAAGCAGCTGGAAGCGATCCTGCTTGCTTCCAGCTGTTTTCCGGTTATTGCAGTGATGCCTCGACATCGAGGCATCCTGCAATAACACTTTCTGGCCATCCGATGCAGAGAGAGCCACTCTGTGGCCCTCTCTGCACCGGACATCGATGGCCGGTATCGTTGGTGGGTGGGAGCCGACTTGGGAGGCGGGTGGGCGGCCATCGGTGAGCTCTGTAAGGTCGAGAGGGGAGGGATCGGGGGCGGAGCCTTCGGGGGCGCGCACGGGCGCGCACGTGCACGGGGGGGGGGGGGGGGGGCGGGGCGAGCGTGTGCACGGGGCGGGAGCTGGTAGGAACCGCTACACTACAGAAAAAAAGTTACAAGTAAAGTGTAAAAAAAATGAAAATAAACTTTTTTTTGAAAAGCATCTAAGGGATCTGGAAGGGGTGGGGGGTTGGTATTGGGGGGGGAAGCTACACTACAGAAAAGGGACATTTTTTTTATAAAAAAAGCATATTTCTTTCATGTAATTAGCAAGAGTCCATGAGCTAGTGACGTATGGGATATACATTCCTACCAGGAGGGGCAAAGTTTCCCAAACCTCAAAATGCCTACAAATACACCCCTCACCACACCCACAAATCAGTTTTACAAACTTTGCCTCCTATGGAGGTGGTGAAGTAAGTTTGTGCTAGATTCTACGTTGATATGCGCTCCGCAGCAGGTTGGAGCCCGGTTTTCCTCTCAGCGTGCAGTGAATGTCAGAGGGATGTGAGGAGAGTATTGCCTATTTGAATGCAGTGATCTCCTTCTACGGGGTCTATTTCATAGGTTCTCTGTTATCGGTCGTAGAGATTCATCTCTTACCTCCCTTTTCAGATCGACGATATACTCTTATATATATACCATTACCTCTGCTGATTTTCGTTTCAGTACTGGTTTGGCTTTCTACAAACATGTAGTCGAGTGTCCTGGGGTAAGTAAGTCTTATTTTCTGTGACACTCTAAGCTATGGTTGGGCACTTTTTTAATAAAGTTCTAAATATATGTATTCAAACATTTATTTGCCTTGACTCAGGATGTTCAACATTCCTTATTTTCAGACAGTCAGTTTCATATTTGGGATAATGCACTTGAATCAATTATTTTTCTTACCTTAAAAATTTGACTTTTTTCCCTGTGGGCTGTTAGGCTCGAGGGGGCTGAAAATGCTTAATTTTATTGCGTCATTTTTGGCGCAGATTTTTTTTGCGCAAAAAATCTTTCTGTTTTTGGCGTCATACGTGTCGCCGGAAGTTACGTCATTTTTTGACGTTCTTTTGCGCCAAAAATGTCGGCGTTCCGGACGTGGCGTCATTTTGGCGCCAAAAGCATTTAGGCGCCAAATAATGTGGGCGTCTTATTTGGCGCTAAAAAAATATGGGCGTCGCCTTTGTCTCCACATTATTTAAGTCTCATTTTTCTTTGCTTCTGGTTGCTAGAAGCTTGTTCCTTGGCATTTTTCCCATTCCTGAAACTGTCATTTAAGGAATTTGATCAATTTTGCTTTACATGTTGTTTTTTCTCTTACATATTGCAAGATGTCTCACGTTGCATCTGAGTCAGAAGATACTTCAGGAAAATCGTTGTCTGGTGCTGGAACTACCAAAGCTAAGTGTATCTGCTGTAAACTTTTGGTAGCTGTTCCTCCAGCTGTTGTTTGTATTAATTGTCATGACAAACTTGTTAATGCAGGTAATATTTCCTTTAGTAATGTACCATTACCTGTTGCCGTTCCATCAACATCTAATGTTCAGAATGTTCCTGATAACATAAGAGATTTTGTTTCTGAATCCATCAAGAAGGCTATGTCTGTTATTCCTCCTTCTAGTAAACATAAAAAATCTTTTAAAACTTCTCTTTATACAGATGAATTTTTAAATGAACATCATTCTGATTCTAATGACTCTTCTGGTTCAGAGGATTCTGTCTCAGAGGTTGATGCTGATAAATCTTCATATTTATTTAAAATGGAATTTATTCGTTCTTTACTTAAAGAAGTACTAATTGCTTTAGAAATGGAGGATTCTGGTCCTCTTGATACTAAATCTAAACGTTTAGATAAGGTCTTTAAATCTGCTGTGGTTATTCCAGAAGTTTTTCCTGTTCCTGGTGCTATTTCTGAAGTAATTTCCAGAGAATGGAATAATTTGGGTAATTCATTTACTCCTTCTAAACGTTTTAAGCAATTATATCCTGTGCCGTCTGACAGATTAGAATTTTGGGACAAAATCCCTAAAGTTGATGGGGCTATTTCTACCCTTGCTAAACGTACTACTATTCCTACGTCAGATGGTACTTCGTTTAAAGATCCTTTAGATAGGAAAATTGAATCCTTTCTAAGAAAAGCTTATCTGTGTTCAGGTAATCTTCTTAGACCTGCTATATCATTGGCTGATGTTGCTGCAGCTTCAACTTTTTGGTTGGAAACTTTAGCGCAACAAGTAACAGATCATGATTCTCATAATATTATTATTCTTCTTCAACGTGCTAATAATTTTATCTGTGATGCCATTTTTGATATTATCAGAGTTGATGTCAGGTTTATGTCTCTAGCTATTTTAGCTAGAAGAGCTTTATGGCTTAAAACTTGGAATGCTGATATGTCCTCTAAATCAACTCTACTTTCCGTTTCTTTCCAGGGTAACAAATTATTTGGTTCTCAGTTGGATTCTATTATCTCAACTGTTACTGGTGGGAAAGGAACTTTTTACCACAGGATAAAAAATCTAAGGGTAAAAACAGGGCTAATAATCGTTTTCGTTCCTTTCGTTTCAACAAAGAACAAAAACCTGATCCTTCATCCTCAGGAGCAGTTTCAGTTTGGAAACCATCTCCAGTTTGGAATAAATCCAAGCCTTCTAGAAAAGCAAAGCCAGCCTCTAAGTCCACATGAAGGTGCGGCCCTCATTCCAGCTCAGCTGGTAGGGGGCAGGTTACGTTTTTTCAAAGAAATTTGGATCAATTCTGTTCACAATCTTTGGATTCAGAACATTGTTTCAGAAGGGTACAGAATTGGTTTCAAGATAAGACCTCCTGCAAAGAGATTTTTTCTTTCCCGTGTCCCAGTAAATCCAGTGAAAGCTCAAGCATTTCTGAAATGTGTTTCAGATCTAGAGTTAGCTGGAGTAATTATGCCAGTTCCAGTTCTGGAACAGGGGCTGGGGTTTTATTCGAATCTCTTCATTGTGCCAAAGAAGGAGAATTCCTTCAGACCAGTTCTGGATCTAAAAATATTTAATCGTTATGTAAGGATACCAACGTTCAAAATGGTAACTGTAAGGACTATCTTGCCTTTTGTTCAGCAAGGGCATTATATGTCCACAATAGATTTACAGGATGCATATCTGCATATTCCGATTCATCCAGATCATTATCAGTTCCTGAGATTCTCTTTTCTGGACAAGCATTACCAGTTTGTGGCCCTGCCGTTTGGCCTAGCTACAGCTCCAAGAATTTTTACAAAGGTTCTCGGTGTCCTTCTGTCTGTAATCAGAGAACAGGGTATTGTGGTATTTCCTTATTTGGACGATATCTTGGTACTTGCTCAGTCTTTACATTTAGCAGAATCTCATACGAATCGACTTGTGTTGTTTCTTCAAGATCATGGTTGGAAGATCAATTCACTAAAAAGTTCATTGATTCCTCAGACAAGGGTAACCTTTCTGGGTTTCCAGATAGATTCAGTGTCCATGACTCTGTCTTTGACAGACAAGAGACGTCTAAAATTGATTTCAGCTTGTCGAAACCTTCAGTCACAATCATTCCCTTCGGTAGCCTTATGCATGGAAATTCTAGGTCTTATGACTGCTGCATCGGACGCGATCCCCTTTGCTCGTTTTCACATGCGACCTCTTCAGCTCTGTATGCTGAACCAATGGTGCAGGGATTACACAAAGATATCTCAATTAATATCTTTAAAACCGATTGTACGGGGGCGGAGCTTAGCCATGCTGGAAAATGGCTGTGTGAGAGGATAGCTCCCAGGCCCATACCACCTAAGCCCGGTATATAAAATTAGCCAAAGACCTTTTCTTATCATACAGAGAACCCTCAACCACAGCAGAAGCAAGGGGATCGATCAAACCGCAGAAGGGAACAGCTGACTTTGAAAAACGCCACGGGAAGCCGGCGGGCCGACTCCCCGTACTTAGGCCACAGGCGGAGTGATCGTAAGAGACCGGGAACTACCATCTCACAGTCCAGGCAAAACATAAAGCCTCAAACACAGCGATAGACACATTCTAGCCGACCGGACACGACAGAGAGCCGACACTAAAGCGGCAAGTAAGTCAAAGGTTCCTGGGGGTGCAAAAAACACCGCGCACCACTACGCGGTGAAATCAATGCAATAGTAAAGCGCCACATCACTAGCCAAAGGGTTCCCGATATAAACGCATCAAAGACCAGACAGCTGGTAAAACAACTCACAACAGATAATCAGATAATAAACACAGCAGCAGTACAAAAAGGGGAAGAGCAGAACTAGGAGTGCTGCATATTGACAGTAAACGAAAAAGAGGCCTAAGCATATCACAGAGACATTATAAGCTATACGAAAATAAGCTGTAGCTTAGCACTAATCACTGCAAGAGACTGCATAAAACTACAGCTGCTACCACAGATCCTAAACTCTGTCAAGAGGGATATTTTTCACACAGGTGCACAGAACTCACAAGACCAAAACTACTACTACTTGCACAATAGTAAATACATAGCTAACACCGGAGATACAGTGCACCCTAATCCAGAGGGGAGAATACCCAAGGAAACACAAAGAAAGTGCTCCACGATAACTTGGTGACTTTATTACTACGGTCATACATCTCTAAATCAGACATACCCTCGCTGGGGACACAAAAACTGAGACTGACATATAACTACCAAGGCCTGCTCCCTACTCCACTGCATTGTATATAAAAAATATGCCAGCACGCAAACAAGGCAAATCTGATAGTGTTACAAATACAAAAATGCTGCAGCAATATTTAAAACCCTTAGAATCGCAGATTCCCATGGCTACATCTAACCCAAAAGCTCCTGCACCAGCAGAGGACATGCAAACAATGCCATCACTTCCAGCACACTCTCCTGGTCTCACAAAAGAAGATTTAAAACCTCTGTGCACTAAAGATGATGTAAAAGAGATCATGTCAGAAGTTAAAACCTGGTATACTGAACTGAAACGTGACCTGACAAGAGTGACCCAAAGAGTAACAAATTTAGAAGAGAGCCACAATACAACACATAATGATATTGAACACATCTCACGTTTGGCATATGAACAAGAGGAGACCATACACCAACTTTGGGAGAAAGTTGAGGACCTAGATAACAGAGGTAGGAGGAACAACCTCCGGATACGGGGCATCCCTGAAACTATACAACCAGCGGCCCTGGAAGGCTGCCTACAAGATCTTTTCCGGACCCTTAAGGGGGATAATGGCGCACCTGAGGTCCCAATAGAAAGAGCTCATCGAGCCCTAAGAGCCAAACCCCCACCTAAAGCACCACCTAGGGATGTCATTCTCAAACTCCTGCATTTTAAAGACAAAGAAGACATCCTCAGATTTGCCAGACAAAAACAGGACTTTACACATGCGGGCATCCGCATACAGATTTTTGCTGATCTGAGCCCAACAACTCTGCAAAAAAGAAGAGATCTCAGCTATATTACCATTGCTCTAAGATCACAGAGGATACCCTATAGGTGGGGATTCCCAGTCAGCATCATCGCTACAAGGGACGGCACCACTGCGGTGTATAAAACCAGAGAAGACCTGCCACACTTCTGCGAATCCTTACGGATTAACATCCCACACCCAGAGCATACAGATGAAGAAAATGTGACAACTCCAAGAACACGCATCAGATCCTTATCACCCTCAGAGAGAAAGTCAAGGACAGAATCTGAAAAAAGATCTAACGTGCCGAACGCGTGCCCACACTTAATGGACTCCTGCAAGCAATCAGATAGAGGGCACGCGCCGACATGAGAGGACTCATAATGGTCAAAAATGGCTAAAGGTCGTATATTCTATATTAATGCTTGATCTATCGGGCTTAGGGGTAGGGATATAGCCCTATCTTGTTATTTCATTTCATTTCAGCTTGTTATTACTGTTTGTTGATTAATACTGTTGCCCTGTTGTTAATTCATTGTTGCAGTACAAGTTAACCTCATACCAATTTATTTTAGGTTCACCTGTGGCACCACCTGAGCTCCCTTTCACCGCATCTTACCCGCACAGACACATCAACTCTGCTTACACGAACCACCGAACTCTCATTTCCACGAAGTAGACGCATCTAAATACCAGACTTGGACCCGACCACAGGTACACATTACAAAAAGGTACTATACACCCCACATACACAGACGAAAGCTCCCACATAGTATTGACCCACACACATCAGATAGGCGGAAAGAATAGCATGACAGACCAGAGAAACACACAGGGGCAACCCCTCTCACTAGTATCTATAAACGCCAAGGGTCTTAACAGCCCTGAAAAAAGGTCAATAGCGTTCCACCAACTGCACAAAACCAAAGGGGACATACTCTTCATACAAGAGACGCATTTTAAAAAAGGGAGGGAACCCAAGTACATGAACAACCAATATAAGACCTTTTTCCTGGCCTCGGGGCCAAATAAGAAAGGAGGAGTAGGTATATTCCTCAAAAATACAGTACTCTTTCAACCGAAACATGTCATCAAAGATACCAAAGGAACATATCTGATAGTGACAGGGCTCCTCTTCAACACATATGTTACGCTGGTTAATATCTACCTACCCAATCAGGGACAGCACCTAGTTTTCAGACAGGTCACACAGTTACTACTGGAACATATGAAAGGGGTATTGTTTATCGCGGGCGACTTTAACCTGCCACTAGACCCCTCACGAGACACATCGACAGGGAGGACGAGCACACCGATGAAAGTCATAAAATCCATTAACTCCCAACTGCAAATGCTAAAGACACATGACATCTGGAGAACAAAGCACCCAGACACCTCAGACTTCACATTCTACTCACACCCACACCACACTTACACTAGAATTGACTACATAGTGACAGACCAGATCGGATTGACTATGGTGGACAAAGCTGAAATTTTACCAATAACATGGTCTGATCACGCGCCAGTAAAGTGCGTGATCAAATGGTCAAGCATACCACCACATCCCTTTATGTGGAGACTTGACGAAACTGCGCTAGCTAACCCATTAACCCAGACGGACGTTGACGAAACACTGGGACATTTCTTCAGGGAAAACACACCCACAGACACATCAATGGCAACGACATGGGAAGCACACAAATGTGTAATCAGGGGGGAATTTATCAAACACAAAGCGAGAAAAATAAAAAATGACAGACAGTTCATAAACTCTACCCTTTCTCAAATAAGATACTGGGAGACACAACATAAACAACACCCGACCTCCACAATCTATCTAAAAAATTTAACCAAAGCTAGGCATGAGCTTAACAACCATTACATCAAGGAATACCAGCACAAAGCCGTGATACTACAACAAAAATACTTTGACGTAAATAACAAATCAGGGTCCTCGCTTGCCAAGGCATTAAAACGCCAGCAACTAACAACCCATGTACACGAATTAGCGGACACAATGGGAAACATGCACAGGGACAGCATACAAATAGCAGAGACATTCAGGCAGTACTACGAAAAACTGTACAATATACACAATGACTGTGACCTACGAGAGATAGACAACTATCTGGAAGGGGTGACACTACCCACTCTTGACACAGAAAGCGCCGGGGCTTTAGATGTACCAATTACAAAAGATGAAATAGCAGCCGCCATTAAGTCCATGCCAAACGGCAAGAGCCCAGGACCGGATGGCCTGGGTATTAAATACTATAAAACCTTCATACACCATCTTATATCGCCACTAATATCCCTATTTAACACATTACTAGAGGAGGGGGGTTTCCCAGACAACATGTTAGAGGCTTACATCACAGTCTTGCCTAAACCAGGCAAAAACCCAAATAAACCAGAAAATTTCCGCCCCATTTCTCTCCTAAACTGTGATATCAAAATTTTTGCTAAGATTCTGGCCAATAGAATTAATAAATATCTGCCCACATTGATTAATCCGGACCAAGTGGGTTTTGTCCCTGGGAGGGAGGCGAGGGACAACACCTTAAAGGCACTGCAATTAATGAACTATGTCCAGCTACACAAAATCCTGTCAATCTTTGTGTCGACAGACGCAGAGAAAGCCTTTGACAGGGTACATTGGCTTTTTCTAAAAGCGGTTCTACATAAAATGAAATTTAGCAACTCCACTATCTCCCAAATCTTCACACTATACGAATGCCCAACAGCGCGTGTCAAAGTAAACGGTCTACTATCTGACAGGCTCTACATTCACAATGGCACGAGACAAGGCTGCCCCCTCTCACCAATTCTCTTCGCCATAACAATAGAGGCACTGGCGCAGAGAATAAGAGAGGACACGCTGATATCAGGGGTCCCCATAAACTTGACTGAACACAAACTAGCACTCTACGCGGACGATGTCCTGCTTACATTGACGGAAACGGAAACCTCTATGCCCAGGATCCTGAAGGTGTTCAGTGACTATGGACGGGTATCAAATTTTCATCTTAACACAACCAAGTCTGAACTATTAAATATTACATATGATCCCGACTCTTTATCTGAGATACTTCAAGACTGCCCACTCCGCACACAACAGACAACAATGAGATACCTAGGCATACACTTATCACCAGACCCACAGGTACTATTTCAAGCTAACTACAAGGCACTAGAACACAACCTGGTGTCAGATCTTTCTAATTGGAAAAAGAAGACAATTTCATGGGTAGGGAGAATTAACGTTGTCAAAATGAACATAGTCCCAAGGATATTATATCTACTCCAGACTACCCCAATTCCACTGCCAACAAATTACCTACATAAACTACAAAGCATACTGGAACATTACATCTGGGGAAACATTAGGCCAAGGATAGCAAAGAGAACCCTATACCTCCCAAGAGACAGAGGAGGTCTGGGAGTCCCAAACATTCCCACTTACAAACAAGCCACCATATTACAGAGACTATTAGACTGGTGCCATAACGACCCCAACAAGAAGTGGGTACAACTGGACTGTGACATCCTTAACACAAGAAATGCAGGTCTTCAGGCGTGGGCCCCAGAGAAACATAGAGCCAAAGCCACATCCACATACCCATTACTAATAGATTTTTACTCACATTGGGATAAACTCCAACGTACCTCCACAACTATTTCTTCCATCCATGCACCATTAACCCCATTGTACCAAAACCCTGAAATACCTTGGAACTACAAACCAAGGGACATAGAACCAGGGTCTTCCTTTGGTGACATGACGATCTCCTCCCTCTTGGAAGGAGGCAAACTCGCACCATTAGCAGACATTCAAGAGACAGCATTGGGGGCGCATCTGAATTGGTTAGCACACTCACAGATCAATCACTTCCTTGCAACACACCATTCCAGGGGCTCATTTACAAGACAGAAAACGGTCTTTGAAACCCTGTGCACCCGAGTTACCCCCATGTCTCATGCCATCTCATTGACATATAAATTATTAATATTGGAAGACGCCAACACACTCCCCACATATGTGAAGGCATGGGAAAAAGAATTACAAATGGAGATAGAGAATACAGAGTGGTACACTGCGTTCCAAATTACCAAGAAAGCCTCAGTTTCTGTACGAGTACAAGAGGCAAGCTATAAATTCATATCAAGATGGTACCTCACACCCAGTAGGTTGCATTGCATATATAAGACAGCCTCAGGGAGGTGTTGGAGAGACTGCGGTGAAGAGGGCACACCAACACACATCTGGTGGTCTTGCCCTAAACTCGACACGTACTGGGTAGGTGTCTTCACACAGATTGCACACATAATAGGGAAACCGTTACAAAACAGTCCAAAGACGATTCTATTTCTATCACTACCTAAGCTAAAGACTAAGCAGAACAAGGCTTTACTCCTAATCATGCTGAACAGTGCCAAAATGCTCATCCCAAAGTATTGGAAAACAAAGACGATACCATCCATAGAGGAATGGGAAAACCAAGTAAACACATTACTGCACTTAGAGAGGTACCACCACATACAGCATGGCACAGCAGACATACATGAACTAATGTTGCAACAATGGGAACAGCGAAACACTGACCACTGATATTAGACAACGCAGACACACTACAATTCAGGACAAAAGACGTGACTACTTGCATAGCACATCTCCCTACTGGCTAAGTAGGGATAAGACACAAAAACGCGTAAAACACAATGACAGACCCGGGAAACAAGGGACCACTAACTGTGCAGAAGCAATTGCATGTAAAAATCCTTCCACGGGTGAACCTATGACCCCTTTTCCTTCTCATGGTGCCACGCAGAGGTCACACACTGTTTTACTTTTTATATGAAACTTTATATTTGTTTAAATACAAGCTAGTATCTTTACCAAGTATTATTGATTATATTTGCCAGGCTATAAGGCCTAAACGGACTCAGACTCTATGATGGAACTGCGAAACTTAGCAGTATCTACAACAATGACACAAGCTGCCAAGGACAACACTGAGAAGTCGGAGGGGGGTAAGGGGTAAGGGGGAAAAAAAGAAAAAAGTAAAGACTGGAAAACATAACTGTGAAAATTTTACATGTTGTATACAAAACTTGAGTTTTTCAATAAAACATATTTAAAAAAAAAAAAAAAAAAACCGATTGTACGACACTCTCTAACGTGGTGGACAGATCACCATCGTTTAATTCAGGGGGCTTCTTTTGTTCTTCCGACCTGGACTGTAATTTCAACAGATGCAAGTCTTACAGGTTGGGGAGCTGTGTGGGGTTCTCTGACGGCACAAGGAGTTTGGGAATCTCAGGAGGTGAGATTACCGATCAATATTTTGGAACTCCGTGCAATTTTCATAGCTCTTCAGTCTTGGCCTCTTCTGAAGAGAGAATCGTTCATTTGTTTTCAGACAGACAATGTCACAACTGTGGCATACATCAATCATCAAGGAGGGACTCACAGTCCTCTGGCTATGAAAGAAGTATCTCGAATTCTGGTTTGGGCGGAATCCAGCTCCTGTCTAATCTCTGCGGTTCATATCCCAGGTATAGACAATTGGGAAGCGGATTATCTCAGTCGCCAAACGTTGCATCCGGGCGAATGGTCTCTTCACCCAGAGGTATTTCTTCAGATTGTTCAAATGTGGGAGCTTCCAGAAATAGATCTGATGGCGTCTCATCTAAACAAGAAACTTCCCAGGTATCTGTCCAGATCCCGGGATCCTCAGGCGGAAGCAGTGGATGCATTATCACTTCTTTGGAAGTATCATCCTGCCTATATCTTTCCGCCTCTAGTTCTTCTTCCAAGAGTAATCTCCAAGAATCTGAAGGAATGCTCGTTTGTTCTGCTGGTAGCTCCGGCATGGCCTCACAGGTTTTGGTATGCGGATCTTGTCCGGATGGCCTCTTGCCATCCGTGGACTCTTCCGCTAAGACCAGACCTTCTGTCGCAAGGTCCTTTTTTCCATCAGGATCTAAAATCCTTAAATTTAAAGGTATGGAGATTGAACGCTTGATTCTTGGTCAAAGAGGTTTCTCTGACTCTGTGATTAATACTATGTTACAGGCTCGTAAATCTGTATCTAGAGAGATATATTATAGAGTCTGGAAGACTTATATTTCTTGGTGTCTTTCTCATCATTTTTCTTGCCATTCTTTTAGAATTCCGAGAATTTTACAGTTTCTTCAGGATGGTTTAGATAAAGGTTTATCCGCAAGTTCTTTGAAGGGACAAATCTCTGCTCTTTCTGTTCTTTTTCACAGAAAGATTGCTAATCTTCCTGATATTCATTGTTTTGTACAAGCTTTGGTTCGTATAAAACCTGTCATTAAGTCAATTTCTCCTCCTTGGAGTTTGAATTTGGTTCTGGGGGCTCTTCAAGCTCCTCCTTTTGAACCCATGCATTCATTGGACATTAAATTACTTTCTTGGAAAGTTTTGTTCCTTTTGGCGATCTCTTCTGCCAGAAGAGTCTCTGAATTATCTGCTCTTTCTTGTGAGTCTCCTTTTCTGATTTTTCATCAGGATAAGGCGGTGTTGCGAACTTCTTTTGAATTTTTACCTAAGGATGTGAATTCCAACAACATTAGTAGAGAAATTGTGGTTCCCTCATTATGTCCTAATCCTAAGAATTCTAAGGAGAAATCGTTGCATTCTTTGGATGTTGTTAGAGCTTTGAAATATTATGTTGAAGCTACTAAGTCTTTCCGAAAGACTTCTAGTCTATTTGTTATCTTTTCCGGTTCTAGAAAAGGCCAGAAAGCTTCTGCCATTTCTTTGGCATCTTGGTTGAAATCTTTAATTCATCATGCCTATGTCGAGTCGGGTAAAACTCCGCCTCAAAGGACTACAGCTCATTCTACTAGGTCAGTTTCTACTTCCTGGGCGTTTAGGAATGAAGCTTCGGTTGATCAGATTTGCAAAGCAGCAACTTGGTCCTCTTTGCATACTTTTACTAAATTCTACCATTTTGATGTATTTTCTTCTTCTGAAGCAGTTTTTGGTAGAAAAGTACTTCAGGCAGCGGTTTCAGTTTGAATCTTCTGTTTATGTTTTTCATTAAACTTTATTTTGGGTGTGGATTATTTTCAGCAGGAATTGGCTGTCTTTATTTTTATCCCTCCCTCTCTAGTGACTCTTGCGTGGAAAGATCCACATCTTGGGTAGTCATTATCCCATACGTCACTAGCTCATGGACTCTTGCTAATTACATGAAAGAAAACATAATTTATGTAAGAACTTACCTGATAAATTCATTTCTTTCATATTAGCAAGAGTCCATGAGGCCCGCCCTTTTTTTGTGGTGGTTATGATTTTTTTGTATAAAGCACAATTATTCCAATTCCTTATTTTATATGCTTTCGCACTTTTTTCTTATCACCCCACTTCTTGGCTATTCGTTAAACTGATTTGTGGGTGTGGTGAGGGGTGTATATTTGTAGGCATTTTTAGGTTTGGGAAACTTTGCCCCTCCTGGTAGGAATGTATATCCCATACGTCACTAGCTCATGGACTCTTGCTAATATGAAAGAAATGAATTTATCAGGTAATTTCTTACATAAATTATGTTTTTTTCACTAAAATGGGTACTGGCAGACAGCTGCCAGAACCCAAGATGGCGCACATTAAGTCAGAGGGGGAGGGTTAGAGAGCTGTTTGGTGGGGGATCAGTGAGGTTGGGGGCTAAGGGGGATCCTACACAGAAGCATATGTAAATATGCTAAAAAAAATGCACAAAAAAGCCCAAATTTTCCTTTTATTTTAGTACAGGCAGAGTTTCTGCCAGTACTTAAGATGGCGGGGACATTTGTGGGGTAGGGGAGGGAAGAGAGATGTTTGGGAGGGATCAGGGGGGGTCTGATGTTTCAGGTGGGAGGCTGATCTCTACACTAAAGCTAAAATTAACCCTGCAAGCTCCCTACAAGCTACCTAATTAAACCCTTCACTGCTAGCCATAATACACGTGTGATGCGCAGTGCCATTTAGCAGCATTCTAATTACCAAAAAGCAACGCCAAAGTCATATATGTCTGCTATTTCTGAACAAAGGGGATCCCAGAGAAGCAATTACAACCATTTGTGCCATAATTGCACAAGCTGTTTGTAAATGATTTCAGTGAGAAACCTAAAATTGTGAAAAATTTAACGTTTTTTTTTAATTTGATCGCATTTGGCGGTGAAATGGTGGCATGAAATATACCAAAATGGGCCTAGATCAATACTTGGGGTTGTCTACTACACTACACTAAAGCTAAAAATACCCCAAAAAGCTCCTTACATGCTCCCTAATTAACCCCTTCACTGCTGTGTATAATACACGTGTGGTGCGCAGTGGCATTTAGCGGCCTTCTAATTACCAAAAAGCAATGCCAAAGCCATATATGTCTGCTATTTCTGAACAAAGGGGATCCCAGAGAAGCATTTACAACCATTTATGCCATAATTGCACAAGCAGTTTGTAAATAATTTCAGTGAGAAACTGAAAGTTTGTGAAAAAAATTGTGAAAAAGTGAACGATTTTTTGTATTTGATCGCATTTGGCGGGGAAATGGTGGCATGAAATATACCAAAATGGGCCTAGATC
Organism: Bombina bombina; assembly: GCF_027579735.1. Taxonomy (NCBI): domain Eukaryota; kingdom Metazoa; phylum Chordata; class Amphibia; order Anura; family Bombinatoridae; genus Bombina; species Bombina bombina. Next base: position 1,180,106,975 of record NC_069501.1, on the reverse strand, counting down.
AATACTTTGAGATGTCTTCTAAAAAAAAATATATACACATGTCAATGGATATTCAGAGATTCCTGAAAGATATCAGTGTCCCAATGTAACTAGCTCTAATTTTGAAAAAAAATGGTTTGAAAATAGCAAAGTGCTACTTGTATTTATGGCCCTATAACTTGCAAAAAAAGCAAAGAACATGTAAACATTGGGTATTTCTAAACTCAGGACAAAATTTAGAAACTATTTAGCATGGGTGTTTTTTGTGATTGTAGATGTGTAACAGATTTTGGGGTTCAAAGTTAGAAAAAGTGTGTTTTTTTCCATTTTTCCTCATATTTTTTTATAGTAAATGATAAGATATGATGAAAATAATGGTATTTTTAGAAAGTCCATTTAATGGCGAGAAAAACGGTATAATACACAAAAAAGGAAAGGAAAGATAGGGGCTATTGCAGCACTCATTCTTACTTAAGTTATTGTGGAGTTAGTTAAAAAAACTATACTTTAATAGAATATATTAAAAAACATGGGGTAAATACCCCTACCGAGAAAAACGGTATATAATATGTGTGGGTACAGTAAATGAGTAAGAGGAAAATTTCAGCTAAACACAAACACCGCAGAAATGTAAAAATAGCCTTGGTCCCAAACGGACAGAAAATGGAAAAGTGCTCTGGTCACTAAGGGGTTAAACAACTTTTACATTTACTTTTATTATCTTTTTTTTTTAGTTGTCTTGGTATCTTTTGTTGAAAAGCATACCTAGGTAGGCTTAGGGGCTGGGAGCTAGTTGCTAATTGGTGACTGCAAAAAATACCTCTTGTCACTGGCTTTCCATTGTGTTCAGCTAGCTCCCAGTAGTGCATTGCTGCTCCTTCAACAAAGGATACCAAGAGAATGAAGGAACATTGATAATAGAAGTAAATTGGAAAGTTGTTTGAAAATGTATGTTCTATCTGAAACATGAAATAAACAATTGGGGGTTCCTGTCTCTTTAATAATGTCAGTAGCTTCTTCTCATAATCAGATAGCTCAACCTCCCCAAGACACCAACATGATTAAGATAAATAACTGCACCAATAGTGGTTGCATTCAGTGTGGGTAGCTATCTGGGATGCACAAGATTGATGCTGGTTTTGTAATTGCTTTGATAAAAAAAAATGTTTTTGTCATATCTTTAAAATAGGAGCTATTGAAAAGTGGAAGAAATGTAACAATGCTACCTTACCTAACCGGATAATTGTATATCGAGATGGTGTTGGAGATGGACAACTGCGCATGGTTTTGGACTATGAAGTTCCTCAGCTTCTCAATAGCTTTAAGGAAACCATCTCCAATTACAGGTATTGAAGAACATGCAGATCCCTTATGATTACTAGTATACACAAGTTCTGCAGATCCCTTATGATTACTAGTATACACAAGTTCTGCAGATCCCTTATGATTACTAGTATACACAAATTCTGCAGATTATGATTACTAGTATACACAAATTCTGCAGATTATGATTACTAGTATACACAAATTCTGCAGATTATGATTACTAGTATACACAAGTTCTGCAGATTATGATTACTAGTATACACAAATTCTGCAGATTATGATTACTAGTATACACAAATTCTGCAGATTATGATTACTAGTATACACAAGTTCTGCAGATTATGATTACTAGTATACACAAGTTCTGCAGATTATGAACATGCAGATTATGATTACTAGTATACACAAATTCTGCAGATTATGATTACTAGTATACACAAATTCTGCAGATTATGATTACTAGTATACACAAGTTCTGCAGATTATGATTACTAGTATACACAAATTCTGCAGATTATGATTACTAGTATACACAAATTCTGCAGATTATGATTACTAGTATACACAAATTCTGCAGATTATGATTACTAGTATACACAAGTTCTGCAGATTATGAACATGCAGATTATGATTACTAGTATACACAAGTTCTGCAGATTATGATTATTAGTATACACAAATTCTGCAGATTATGATTACTAGTATACACAAATTCTGCAGATTATGAACATGCAGATTATGATTACTAGTATACACAAGTTCTGCAGATTATGATTACTAGTATACACAAATTCTGCAATTATGATTACTAGTATGCACAAATTCTGCAGATTTAAACCATTTAAAAACACATTATTTTTAAAGGGAGAGGCTAGTCAAAATTAAACTTTTGTAATTCCGATAGGACATGCTATTTAAAACAACTTTCCAATTTACTTTTATCATCACATTTGCTTTGTTCTTTTGGTAGTCTTTGTTGAAAGCTAAACCTAGGTAGGCTCATATGCTAATTTCTAAGCCCTTGAAGCCACCTCTTATCTCAGTGCATTTTGACAGTTTTTCACAGCTAGACAGTTCTAATTCACGTGTGCCATATAGATAACATTGTGCTCACCCCCATGGAGTTATTTATGAGTCAGCACTGATTGCCTAAAATTCAAGTCTGATAAAAGAACCAAAATAAGGGGGCAGTCTGCAGAGACTTAGATACACGGTAATCACAGAGGTAAAAAGTATATTATTATAACTGTGTTGGTTATGCAAACCTGTGGAATGGGTAATAAAGGGATTATCTATTTAAACAATAACAATTTTCAAGTAGACTGTCCCTTTAAGCATAAATTTAATGTCAATGTCAATTTAATAAGCCAATGTGCTCTCCAATAAATTACTCCCATATCAGACCTGAATTGGCTGTGAGGACACCAGTAGCCAATCCAGAGTTAATACTGGTGTAATACACAGGCGCATCGGAAAGTGGCAGAGGTAGTGGTGACTCTCTTGCTTGTGACACTGAGGAAGGTAGAAGTTTTCTGAGAGGTAGTAAATAGTTTCTACATAATAATGTGGTTTTAAGTAATGTTACACCTGAAATGCCAAAGGCGGAGTCATCAAGTGCAGGGGCTCCACAAGAAAAGCCTATACGTGGTGCGCTCCGTTCCCCTTGTTCTCTTGTTTCACCCTATTTCCAATTGTTTACAATAAATGTTGATATATAGGGAGTGCAGAGAATACTTTGTTTCATAAAAAAGGGACCTGAGTAAGTTTAAAAGGACATTAAGCACCTCTTACATTACTTTAAAAATTTACCTTTTTTCCCTGCTCCCTAGTTAAGGGAAAAAGCAAAATCTGTAACCTAAGTTTTTAAAATGCTGCAAATTAATTTCACCGCTGCTTAATTGACAGGAATTGTTGATTACAGAATTTGTCATTTCACCTTCTGCAAAGGGGGTTTGATGTCCTTTTAAAGGGATAGTGTAATTTTATCTTTAATGTGTTCCCAGTGGCCCATTTTACCTGCTGGAGTGTATTTAATGGTTTCGAAACATCTCCTTTACCTTTATTTGTTTTTTGGAAATCACTGGTTTTGCCCGCTGTATCCCCACCTGCACTGAAAATATGAGTAACAAGCATTTTTTTCTGTAGTTAAGTTATGTAAAGAGAAGACAATAGCACTGATTAAATTCCCAGTGAGGGGAGATTTTGTATGGAAAATAGCAGGTTGTGCTTATTCAACACCCCCAGCCATAATTAGCATTTCAATACATTTACTTGCAAGCTCAGTCCATTGATATGGGCTTGTCCTAGGTGATGGTTTTAATGAGAAAAAACAGCTATTTGAAATGCAAAAATAAATACAAAGGAACAATTTCCCCTACATTTAATACTCTGAAGTAGGAATAACAAGTCATTTGGAACACATTAATGGGAAAACATTTTATAGTACAGTGTCCCTTTAAGCTAATGTGACTACAGTTAAATGTGTGTACTTTTGATGTCTGTCTGTTTAGTACTAGCACATTCACATTTATTATATTCATTATAATACATTTCCATTTTCATTTTTTTTTATAACTTTATTTAAGACCTAAGCTGTCAGTGATAGTGGTCCGGAAGAAGTGCAACACAAGGTTCTACACTGAGACACACAAAGGGATACAAAATCCAGTCTTGGGTACTGTAGTGGACTCAGAAGCCACAAGACCAGAATGGTATGTTAGTCTATAAGGATGTATACAAATAATGACATGGAATACTGTAGCCAGATAAAGATAAACTGTTATATCATATACTGTATGCTTGTGAGGTATAGCAAAAAGGAGTTACTTATGAGTAAACTCATATGAATACAGAACACTGTGGTGTGGATAGATAGATAGTAGGTAGATAGATAGATAGATAGATAGATAGATAGATAGATAGATAGATATATTATAGGTAGGTTGACAGATATACAGATGATAGACATATGATTGATAGATAGCTAGATAGATTATATGGTAGACAAACAGATGATAGGTAAGATAGATAGATAGACAGACAGAGATGATAAATAGATATAGATAGATAAATAGCTAGATAAATAGATACAGTACATTAATAGATCATGGATAGATAGATAGATAGATAGATAGATAGATAGATAGATAAGATGATAGACAGATAGATAGATAAGATGATAGACAGATAGATAGATAAGATGATAGACAGATAGATAGATAAGATGATAGACAGATAGATAGATAGATAGATAGATAGATAGATAGATAGATAGATAGATAGATGATAGATAGACAGATGATAGGATAGATAGATAATAGATAGATAGATAGATAGATAGATAAGGTGATAGATAGACAGAAAGACAGACATATAGATAGATAGATAGATAGATAGATAGATAGATAGTGTTGCGGAATCTGCTGGCGCTCTACAAATATCCGATAATAATACAAACAATAATAGTTAATAGATAAGATGATAGACAGACAGATAGATATATAGATAGATAGATATATAGATAGATAAGATGATAGATAGATAGATAGATTAACAAAAATGTTCTTATTAAAATAAATGTGGCTTCTATGGTGTACTGGATGCACATAGAGCATATGTACATATAGTAAGAAATATGGCAGTGGCTTGTACTATGCCTGATAATCTACAAATTGAGTCATCACTTACTATTTGGGCAGGTGCACCATTTCAGTGTCGGTTACAGGACATATGTTAATATGCTAGGTGTGTACAGTATAAGTTATCACTGAAATATTTGCCAATACATGCTAATTTAAAAATAAATACATTTTGACACCTATACACTATAGTGGTTAGGAAAACCTTATAAACATTATATCAAAACTTATAGATACAAAGTTCCAGGCAATATTCCTGGTGCTCTTAAAGTGAAGGTCAATTTTGATGAATTAGTGCCCGTTTTTTTATAATCCTATTAAAAACAAGGGCACTTTAATTAATCAAAATTGACATTTCACTTGTTTTCTTCAAAAACGTACCTTTTAATCCTGGCAGCCGCTCCAGCACTTCTTCCGCCTGTCGCAAACCGTCTTTGCGGGTCCAAAATGATAAATCCGACTTCCTCCAATCACGGCGTTGCATCAGACCAAGATTCCCCCGGGGGGAAGCCGTGATTGGAGGAAGCCGGATTCGTCATTTCTGATGTCTGCTGAGGCTTCCGGCGGCCGTGGGAATCGCTGGAGTGGCTGCCAGAATGAAAAGGTACGTTTTTGAAGAAAAAGAGGGAAATGTCAATTTTGATTAATTAAAGTGCCCTTGTTTTTAATAATATTATTAAAAACCGGGCACTAATTCATCAAAATTGACCTTCACTTTAATACTGAAAAGTCCATCATCCATAAGATATATTCGGCCAGATTACGAGTGGAGCTCTATTTAGAGCTTTTGGTCATGTGCTAACTGTGCTAGAAGTAAACTTTTTGTGCATGTCTGGTTGTGCTCGTATTACAAGTTGAAAGTAAAAAGTTAACGCTTGTGTGCTAACCCAAAGCAGGCAAAAGCCAAACTTAGAATAACCTATTTCTCCATAGAAGCCAATAGAGGAAAAAAAGTGGAAAAAAACTAAACCCCCACTCTCGTGCTAACCCAAACGCATATTCTTAAGTGCGCTAACCTGACATGAAAATATGAATATTTCACATTCCAATGTTCTTCACATAGCATGTACTCCCACTATCGGTGAACAACTGCCAGGGTGCTCTAAGAAATGTAAAGTTCCAAGTAATAAGCACTCACTGGTCTTAGGATATCTGTGTCAACCAAAAAACTTTATTCCAGGTTGTGACGTTTCGGGGCCAAACACAGTCCCTTCCTCTGACAATCAAATAGTGAATAACACCAGCCTTTTAAAGGCTCCCAAAACCCTCCCCCAAAATGCAGCCAATCTTGGCCGTCCATCAAACACACCCCTTCATAGGCAACCCCCCATTAGATATTCAACACACAGTGTGATATAACGTGAATTACTGTGAAAATCATATATGTACATCAAATAAAAAAATTCCAATTAACTAACATAAGGGTCCATTGTCTTATCATCCAGTGGGCCTGAACTGATTGGTCAGTATAGACCACACACCCCTAAGTCAGATCGTACAGTCTCCATAAGACAAAAATAAAACCTAACATTGATCATAACTCACTGTGCTACAGACTATAACTACCATATCAAGAATTCATAGATCAATCCCTGCAAACATATGAAACACGATATAATCCGTGGGCCCTAAACCAGAGGAGACTAGAGGGGGGGCGAACTCAGCTGTCATACACATACCAACAAGGTAAGCATCAGGTATAGCGAGGAGCCTCTAAATCACTAATCAGACCATCGCTTGTTATAATCAGTGTCCATCATAACCGAAGTCCCCCACAGACCGGTCGTACAAACAAATAGCGATCGCGTAAGTGCATAAAGTAAACAAAGAGGGGAGCAGGGGGCGTATTTAGCCATCAATCTACCCCATACGAGTACCAATCAGAAAGCACTATGCACTGTAAGGGGCGGAGCCACCATCAATTGCCGGTGAGACCAACCCATACTGGGCGGATGTCACACACATCAGCTGGTACCTGTCAACAACAAAGCCAAACGCAACATGTACTGTGGCATCGTCCAGATCTGCTGATATCCACATAGCCCAAAGAAATCACAGTCACTTACTGGTAGAAATATATAGCCCTAATATGTCCACTATCAAGATATATAAACAATGACTTATCAATTGTACCACCGTGGAAACCAACCAGACACGCACAACTCCGTGTAGCCATACAGATCACTGCATATAGAACACAAAGTGAAGGAGTCTCCATAAACTAACCAAACCCACACAACCAAACTCCAATAATTAGACCATGATTTATCGATCCCGAATAATAGAGGGCAACCCTAGGCACTGAAATGATAAAAAACAAAAAAGTGGACAAACACAAACAAAAAAACTTATCACCACCACCAATGTGTAAATAAAACATATAGCAAAGAAACTATTTATAAAAGAACCATTATAGAGCGGTCAAAAAAGATAAATATTCATAATAGTATTTATAACTCGACCCCCATCTCAAGGTCAAAGAATCAGTGACAAAACCACCCCAATGTCATGGGGTACCTAAATATCCCGTAAAATTGCCTGATGGGTTAAGAACAGAACCATACAAACAACAAATAGATTATGCAGCTATAGCATTCCTCTAATATGTCATCAAAAGTGAAAAACAAAAATAGGTCATGCAGAGCAGACCAAAACCCCGGTCTCCCACTGAATCCAGACTTAGGACCCCAAAAACTTAATGCACAAAGTAAAAAAGTTAAAATAACATATTCAAACATATGCTGATAATCTAAAACCTTGAGTGTGAAATACATAAAAACAGCACATCACGGACAGACCAATATGCCCATAAAGAGAACCATTGACAAAAGTAGGAGAAACATCAAAAATTGGTACAAATATGCACTCAGCTTTCAATCCACTCTTATAATAAACATACGGCTAGTTTACGAGTCTTGCGTTAGCCTTAAAAAGCAGCGTTGAGAGGTCCCAACGCTGCTTTTTAACGCCCGCTGGTATTACGAGTCTGGCAGGTATAGGTGTACTGCTCACTTTTCTTCCGCGACTCGAGCTAACCGCAAATCCCTTTACGTAAATTGCGTATCCTATCTTTTTAATGGGACTTGCCTAACGCCGGTATTACGAGTCTTGGAAGAAGTGAGCAGTAGACCCTCTCCTGTCAAGACTCCTACCGCATTTAAAAGTCAGTAGTTAATACTTTTATAAGCTAACGCCGTAACATAAAACTCTTAACTAAAGTGCTACAAAGTACACTAACACCCATAAACTACCTATTAATCCCTAAACCGAGCCCCCCTCACATTGGAAACACTTTAATAAAGTTTTTAACCCCTAATCTGCCGACCGGACATCGCCGCCACTGTAATAAATATATTAACCCCTAAACCGCCGCACTCCCGCCTCGCAAACACTAGTTAAATTTTATTAACCCCCTAATCTTCCGTCCTTAACATCGCCGACACCTATCTACATTTATTAACCCCTAATCTGCTGCCCCCAACGTCGCCGCTACTATATTAAATTTATTAACCCCTAAACCTAAGTCTAACCCTAACACCCCCCTAACTTAAATATAATTTAAATAAAATTACTACAATTAAATAAATTAATCCTATTTAAAACTAAATACTTACCTATAAAATAAACCCTAAGCTAGCTACAATATAACTAATAGTTACATTGTAGCTAGCTTAGGGTTTATTTTTATTTTACAGGCAACTTTGTATTTATTTTAACTAGGTAGAATAGTTATTACTAATAACTACCTAGTTAAAATAAGTACAAATTTACCTGTAAAATAAATCCTAACCTAAGTTACAATTACACCTAACACTACACTATCATTAAATTAATTTACTAAATTACCTACAATTAAATATAATTAAATTAAAAAAAAATACAATACCCCCCCACATTAAAACCCACCACCCACACTCCCAACCCTACTCTAAAACCCACCCAATCCCCCCTTAATAAAACCTAACACTACCCCCTTGAAGATCACCCTACCTTGAGCAGTCCTCACCCAGCCGGGCACAAGTGGTCCTCCAGAGGGGCAGAAGTCTTCATCCGATCCGGGCAGAAGAGGACCTCCAGACGGGCAGAAGGCTTCATCCAGGCGGCATCTTCTATCTTCATCCATACGGAGCAGAGCAGGTCCATCTTGAAGCTAGCCGACGCGGAGCATCCTCTTCTTCCGACGACTCCCGATGAATGAAGGTTCCTTTAAATGACGTCATCCAAGATGGCGTCCCTTGAATTCCGATTGGCTGATAGGATTCTATCAGCCAATCGGAATTAAAGTGAATGTAAATTTTTCCTGTTTGTATAATATAGTTTTGTAGAGAATCATCCGATTAAGCATACCGCCACAATCCGTTTTTAATCAAATTTATGATTTAGTTTTTATTTTATATAACAAATAACGATCATTCACTTACCCGCTCCTCCCACTCACTGTTTGCTAATTCTCCCCCATATTACGTAAACAGCGGTCCCACCCGCTGTTTACGTATCGGCACTGCGCACTTCCGTGTAGTTTTTCAATTGCGCATGCGTTACTCCTGTTTCCGCTTTTTAACAACATAGTATTCATTGAATGAGTCTAACTCTATTCAATGAAAACTATTGTTGCGAGTGGTGAAGGACAGGATCTATTAAAAGTATAACCTTTAATCCCGCAATCTCTAAAGAATATAATATTGAGTGTAAGTTAATTTTTTAAAATGCAATCTCATTTACTTTAAGCAAAATAACATAATGTACCGATATACGGAGCCCTTTCAGATCCACTAATCCAAGTGGCACAATACAGAGGAAATGACAGGATTCCGTATAACATTCTATTGCGATGCTGTGTTTAGATATATAACGCATGCGCGAAATGTGCATGAGCTTACAATACATTAGCTCTACACCGCAAACGAACGCATGCGCAATGATGACGTATTACGTCATGGTAAGGGGGTGGGTCCCCCTGTGGTTAGAGCCGTTATTGGCTATCAAGACGTCGATCAAAAAATAGAGGAACGGAGCGCGAATGCCGGGAGGAGGATGATTTTAGCGAAAACTAGGATAAAATACTGAAAATAAAGGTAACGAATAAAAAAGTTAAAATTTGATGAATGAAACTCAAGTTTTTTCTTGACAAATGTTACACAGGTGCTTAGACAAGAGGCTGACTTTACAATAAGGTAGGAAAAATCCTATTGGCTGCATCCCGGTGCATGCAGCAAAGGCAAACAGAGCATTACAAAAGGGAATTCAAGGGACGCCATCTTTAATCTCGTACCTTGAATTCACTATTCAGTGTACGGCGGAGGTCGTACGAAGAGGATCCTCCATGCTCCATGGCTCCGCGGTCGCCGGTCTGCAGTTCCAGGATCGCCTGTCTTCAGCTCTGTGGTCTTCAGTCTTCAGCACCGCTCCGTGCAGGATGTTTCTGGAAGAAGAAGAGGTTGCGCTTGGAAGAAGACTTCACCGCCTGGAACAGGACCTTCTCCGCCGGACTTCAGGAACTGTGAGTACCAACTTGGGGGTTAGATTTAGTATTTTTTAAGGGTTTTTTTTGGGGGGGGGGTGTTTTATTTAGATTACGGATGGGCAGTAAAAGAGCTAAATGCCTTTTTAAGGGCAATGCCCAAACAAATGCCCTTTTCAGGGCAATGGGTAGTTTAGGTTTTTTGGTGTTATGTTCTTTTATTTTGGGGGGTGGGGGGGTTTAATGTTAGGTGGGACTTTGTATATTTTTTGTAAAAGAGCTGATAATCTTGGGGCAATGCCCT